>NC_134413.1:2012093-2167093 GCF_038048845.1 Mixophyes fleayi | reverse complement strand
TGGGCGGATTGTCCATAGGCCTCAACAATTTTCCTAATAGTCTTGAGGCCCTCATGACTTTTTCCATTTAAAAAATAAAAACTGAAGGGGGTTGGTGGCCTGTCAGGGAACCAGACCGTGGTCTATCTCCTGGTGGCTGGATCCTCCCGATATGTTATATGCTGCCTGTGCCAGAGATCTGCTATCCGTTCCTCCCCTCCCACTTCCCTTTATTCACTCCCCACCTCTCCTCTTCACCACCGTGACTGACAGGGAGTATTCAACCTCACACAGAATGTGTCAGGCTGGTGGTGTTAGTGGTGTTATTAATGTAATGTGGGGTTGGTGATGGTGGTGGGGTATTAATGTTATGTGGGGGGCTGGTCAGGGTGATATTTTAATGCTATGTGGGGTTTGGTGGTGGTAGTGGGATATTAATCATATGTGGGAGACTCTTTGTGAAATGTGGGGGGAATCTTTTTTTAAATGCGTGGCTATTATTGATATGTAGGGGGCTTTTTATTAAATGTGAGAGCTATTAATGTAACATGGAGCTGGTATGGCTATTAATATAATTTCAGACTATTAATGCTATTCGATTTCTCTAATAAAACAGAGGGGTCTATAATTTATATCAGGGCTCATAACGGAATTAGGCCTGTTTATAAAATGTGGTTGCCATTAATTTGATTTTGAGGATGGTTGTGGGCAAATAGTCCTATTTGGTTGTGGGTGATGGGGCTATTTATTAAATATAATGATAAATATAATGATATTATTTTAATTTTGGGGCTGCTTGAAGGGAAGGAGGTCTAGAGTGTTTGTTTGTTGCCCGATTACCCAGGAGGTGAATATCTATCCCTTGCCCAAACAGGACCCCAACATTCCAAAACCCAGTCAAATAGTAATTGAGCATAAGACAACAGCAGCAGCAGGTAGTGAAAGCTACAAGAACAGGTAGGAGAGAGCTGCACCCACTGTTCTTAGTCTGGTGGGACAGTTTAGACTTTGACAGACTGTCCCATGGTGTCACGTCTTCATGCTGCTCTGCTCGTGAAGGGGGATCTGCGGGAACTTTAAGCTTGCACCCTTGCCAATATGTTTGCAGGGAGTGGCTAACCCACTTGCTGATTTCATGCCACTTACAACAACATGAGACCACTATTACAATATTTTCCAGGACCGTTTTAAGTTCCTAATTCATCCCCGAATGTGGCCTTAAATGCTCCACACTGAATTTTCTCTATCATTTTTGGTTCATCCTGAACATCTGGCTTATTATGTCACAAAGCTGCATGAATGGGCACTGTTGTAGTGCAAACTCTATCTATAGACTCTAAATTCAGCAAATGCATATAGTGCAGGGGGTGACTTAAAAACAGAGCCTGAAAATTGTTTCGCCAAATCTTTGTACCTCGACGAAGTGACGAGCTCTGCCGCCAAGTTTAGTTTTACATATCATCATCATCATCATCATTTATTTATATAGCGCCAACATATAAAAAAGCAACTTTGTTTGTATCTACCGCAAAGGTTTTTATGCATTTTAGTAATATTACTATACAGATCTGTGTGTGTCACTGATTATAAATGAGATACTTCGCCATCGGGTTGTGAGCTTACAAGTTTGCACACAATTTGTATCTTATTACTATTATTCTTATTTCCTTAGTTTATGCAGCACAAACATAATCTAAAGTGATTTACAATCAGGAACATGTGTCCCTGAACTGGTATCGTCTTACATTTCCCTATGACAGACCCAAACACCAGGCTAATTTAGCTAGGAGCCAATTAATACATCAATATTTGATGGGAGGACACTTTGCTCACCCCCACAAACATGGGAAAACCATGTAAACTCCACACAATAACTTTATATTTATATCTTGCTACATATAGCACATAGAGGGTCATTTACTAAGTACAGAATATGCTGATACACACGTGTTTAGCTTTGTGGAAATGTGAGTATTTGTCCACCTAATGCATAGCAAAGAACATGCACATATTTCACTTATGTACATGGTGGAAACTGTAAAAACATAACTATAAAGTACTTACTCTTTAGGACAACAACCTTCGTTAACTTCAGCTTTTCGCTGTTTTTGTACCAAAATAATGTTCATTCGAACAGTATTCAATTCTTGCAGATTTTTACACAATTTCACTCAGCTATTCTAAGTCATCAGTCTTATCCAAGAACTATTATCTCTTAATAGGTGTATATTGCTTCTGCTACATTAAATTACAATTTATGTTATTCTTAATCTCTGAATTAAATTGTTGTTCTGTAGCTATAGCGATGTAAGATGTATTCATTGATCTTACTCTTCCCATAATTCCTTTGTTCCAACACTTCTATAAGGGCTCCTGCAGAGCTAGGACTGTCAATCATAATAATTCAAAAGAAAGTATCACTGCACAACACAGCCCATGGTCTGACAATTCGGATGTGGGTGGTTAGGGGGTCAGGATCAGTTGCATCACTGCAGAACAGTGGGGCATTTTTATATAAAACTAATTACAAATTTGATTGTATTACAGTAATCTGCGCACAATAAATAAACCATCATAAAGAATCCATAACACTTCCACCAAAGTGTCACATTGTTACATTTCTGATGCATTCAACAATCATGATCTAACTTTGACTTTATGAGGTTGGGCTACAGAGTCCCAGTTGAACTTGCCCCTCTATCTTGCTATCCCCTGAAGCGGACGGGGTGAGCTGAGGACCACTTGTGTATTTATATATTTGTAGTGTGAGTTCTGGATGCCTTGCACACTTCGCATTTGTACATTTCACAGACATCTTATTTTATCCTTCGACAGTCTGTTTTCTTTTGACATTTTCCCTTTGAGCTTTCTGAGGTTTTGTTTTTCTGTAGATTTATAGCATGAAATTGGCTGCAAGAAGTCGATCCATCTGGTAAGTTGAGGGTTTTTTTTTTCTGTAGCTCTGGCTGGAGCCTGATATGAAATAAACATTTTTACTCTGCAATGCTTTGCTGTTACATCTCCTTTCAAATAAGATCAAATGAGAGCAGCGAGCACAAACATTTCATTCATTACATCCAGATATCTGTCCTGTGTATATTCAAGAGAATCGGCTCGTTCTCCGGGTCTCTATGTTCCCTTCTGACTTGTTTCTCTCGAAATTCCCAACTCCTCTTCCTCTACGTGGCTGTTCTTTTATCTTCTATCTTCTTCTCCGGTATATTTATCCCTCAAGTTTTCTACCTTACTGCTTTAACTCCTGCTCCTATAACCGTTCTCTATTTGCATTTTAGTATCTCATTACTCATCTACCCTACTTTTCCTTCCTCTCATTTCATATAACTTTAAGTCATTTTACCTCCTTTAGTCTCCGAATGTTGGTCAGATCCACCTTCCTTCCTCCGGGTAATGTTCTTCCTTCTGTCGTCTTTGTCTCTCTTTGTCTTCACTTCTTCCTGTACATCTTGTATTCCTTCTCTATCCTATATTTTCTCCTTCAGGTTCCTCTTGTCTCCGAGCCATCCAGTTCCATAACGCATCTCATTTTTACTCCTTTGATAATTCTAGCCTTTGGTTAAGTTAAGCTTGGTTAGGATCATAGCACCTTTTGTTATCTTCATCTCTTGTATGTCTGTGTGTCCCCAGTTCTAAAGGGGCGGGGATAGAACAATCTGTCGCCATCAGAATGTTCGTAGCAGCACATTGTGTATTAGTAGGTGAATATTCTGAGTTTGTTGGAGGCAATGACCTGTAGATTTTGCCTGATTGTGTTAGTAAGGACAGGGTTGCATGTGACTGAGGCAGCGTTAGATGGGAAGAGGAATGGATTCAAGCAGGAAGCCACAGACTGGGAGTTATATAGTGGAAGGAGCAGGGTCCCCAGCAACACAGAGTAGTGATGTGAGGCTGCTGTCACACTGATACAGGAAGCCACAGACTGAGAGTTATATAGTGGAAGGGGCAGGGTCCCCAGCAGTACATAGTAGTGATGTGAGGCTGCTGTCACACTGATACAGTCACAGACTGAGAGTTATATAGTGGTAGGAGCAGGGTCCCCAGCAGCACAGGGTAGTGATGTGAGGCTGCTGTCACAATGATACAGGAAGCCACAGACTGAGAGTTACATAGTGAAAGGAGCAGGGTCCCCAGCAGCACAGAGTAGTGATGTGAGGCTGCTGTCACACTGTTACAGGAAGACACAGACTGAGAGTTATATAGTGGAAGGAGCAGGGTCCCCAGCAACACAGAGTAGTGATGTGAGGCTGCTGTCACACTGATACAGGGAGTCATAGACTGAGAGTTATATAGTGGAAGGAGCAGGGTCCCCAGCAGTACAGAGTAGTGATGTGAGGCTGCTGTCACACTGATACAGGAAGCCACAGACAGAGTTATATAGTGGAAGGAGCAGGGTCCCCAGCAGCACAGAGTAGTGATGTGAGGCTGCTGTCACACTGATACAGTCACAGACTGAGAGTTATATAGTGGAAGGAGCAGGGTCCCCAGCAGTACAGAGTAGTTGTGTGTTGCTCTTATCAAACTGATGTCAGAACATTATGGTTTCAAGCTCACCCTATATAAAATAAAGTCCACAAATCCAGCTTGTTCTCATTTAGTCTATTTTTGTTCATCTACTATTTCATTACTTCTCTTCTCAATAATTTTTCATTTTTTTTTTTCTTCTTTTGCTTCTTCTTTAGTCTTCAGTCTCTCATCTAACTTCTGAATCCTTCTCCAAGTCATTCCACTTCCCTGTAGACCTTCCATATATAATGTTTCATCTAATATTGGGGCTTATTTAGGGATTTATACATTTTCCCACATCCTGACACTCAATTTTACTTTTAAATTTCTACATCCCTCTATATTCTCCCAACTATTCTGGCTACCACTGTTTCAAATCACCTTGGTTTTATACCCCACATTGTAGCTCTCCTTTCTTCTATATCCTTCAATGCTTGGGTTTTATGTTAATCTCCAATTTCTTCCTAATTGACAATTTGTCATCTCCTCCACTGCTCAAAATATTTATTCTCCAGTCCCTTTTCTGTCACTTTATTCTTCATCCCATCCCTGATCTTGTTATATCCCAATTGTTCCCGTCCTTCGCTCAAACACCATAACGACATATTGAAATTGTACAGGCAACAAGATAACTTTGTGTGCACACAATCCTTGCAGTTAGAGCATAATGTGATGTTGTCCTATAGCTAGATAATTACATAGTTAGTGAAGTCGTAAAGAAGACCTAAGTCCATTATGTTCGACCTTCGCTAACTTCTCTCTGCTTTGTTAGGAGATGCTGGACACTCTGATGATAGGAGGTGTCTCTTACATTGACCAACTCACATCCTTTTTAAATCTCAGACAATGATTGTATCACATGCTTTCAGACGGGGAAACCTGCCCTTTCTGTGACCCATGAGCAGATAATTAGCAGTGATTATCTGAAGAAGAGTAAACCAGCATCCAGGAAGGTCATTATTAATGATAAAACAATATTTTAATACAAAGTAAATTTTGATTTCACAGAGGAAAGAATGTAAACTAGAAACTACATTTTACTGTTAAGAATAAACCTCAGATATGGTCTGAGCCAAGATAGATTGTCATTAAACCGTTCACAGCATTAACGTGGAGGGAGATTAATCAGGTTAAGTAACATCTGAGGGAAATTGTCAGTGTTTATATAATAACGAAAAGATGAAAGGCTTCCCCGGCTTAAGAGCAAAATTGTTACTGGATTTCAGGCTGAGCTATAGTTGAAGGGCTGGGGTACGAATTAGTAGTCTCACATATCTCCGTATACTTTTCAGTATCCAGAATGCCAAATATGACAGAGAAACAAGAACCATACAAAGCACACAGACAGTAGTAAACACACATTAGTGTGAATATTACATTATTTGTGCTGGCTAAATCAGGCCATTTGATTTAACACATGTCCACCCTCACTGTCAGTGGTCCACAAACCAAAGTCTCTATTGATAAATTCTGTGGTCATCTCAAGCCCACAGGTAAGAGTAGGGTGTATTACTGGTGTCTAGAATCCCCATCTAGATATGAAATGCCATTAAATGCTGTACGACCAATTCTCCCACTCAACTGCGTCCTCTTTTAAGACAGTGTGATTTTAGGCATTTCCGTAGAAGATAATATATATGTTTGTCTGAAGGCAAAATCCTGAGCTTGCCCCTGTAGCTAGTATCAAAACTTTGTGTTCATGACACCAAAACAGTTCTAAAATGACAACTTAGGCACAGTTGGTTGTAAATGACCGATTCCCGAATTTTAGATTTTCCTCTATCGATACTATCAGTTCTCAATAGATTCAACAGAAAATGGGGGGAATCCTTTTTATAAAATGAGTATTTGAACTTTTTAATGTGGCCTCATGCAGGAGGCAGGAGTGTGTAATCACTTTAAGATTGAAAGATACCCCTTGTGTCAGGTCCGTCGTACTGAAACCAAAAAGGACAACGAGCAGAAGCTAATATTGTGAGCATCTCCACTGACCACCGAAGATGGCTGAGAACAAATGAAATCCACGTAGATTGTTATTTTTTTTCAAACAATGAAGTAGTCCATTTGCAAAAGGTAAAGGAGGGAATAATAAGAGTGAAAGTTGGTCAAGCAGTTGTACACAAGTGTGTACAACTTATAAACTTTGCAGTAGTTGGAGAGAGAGGAAGGGTTGAGAAATTGTTTTGTGTAGATACGAGAGATTAGGGTATGTTTGAAGATGAAAGAAAAAGTGTCAGTGGAGAGGGGGGAGAATGAAGAGGAGAGCTAGACCTGGGCAATCATTGGAGAAGAGGGAACAGAGGAGTTGGATGGGAACGGAGATAAGGAAAACAGGTTGAAGGGGAAGAAGAAAAGAGGAATGCGAAGATCTATCTTCTGTACAGACAGTTGTGCTGATTGGAACCCAGGGAGGCCTTGTTGAAGACTAGAGATGAGTAACATTTATAAAAAGAACTCTGCAAAATATTTGCCTCATTCTGCATGTGGCCCAAAAAATGTAAGACCTGGCATTTTAAAAACAGATACAATTTTTTATAAAGTGAACAGCACAAACTTTGATCAGCACATGGAAACGTCATACCTAAATATCTATTATAAAACAAAGGTATGTTCAATGCCAGGTATATTTTAAAGTTGCATGGCTGAACCTTACATTGAGGCTTTTGAGCACGTGTAATCCTGATATAGTGGGGTTTACTCATGGAATCTTAAGATATATCTTTGTTTTATAATAGATATTTTGGTGTGATGTTTGAATGCTCCGACCAAAGTTTGTGTTTTTTTTTACAGTAGAATAATATTATAATAATTAGGTTTTAACAAGCCCTGTCTTCTTATTATATAAATATAGATGCGCTCTCCAGAAATGGAGTCGTGTGCTGCTAGGGATCTAGAGTAACCCTTTATTCTCTACACAAATATTATAATAAATTCAAACACGTCCCAGCGCACAACACTATGACTTTTATTACTCTATATAAAAAGCGTACAAGAAATGGTATTTTTAATATTTATTAAAATATCCAACATTGGGAGTCCCTCATCATGTTCATGGGTATCCTCTGGTAGAATTGTATAGTTCTTCTAATATCTCATGCAGAGGTCTCCCTTAGGTAAACTCTTCTCCACCTTGTAAACAATCTGAAAGCTAAAAAATAACCTGATCACTATGTACAATAAATATGATTTCAGGCGTGAAGTCAACAATGCCCTGAGTTGTGATTGCAGTTACCTAATCAATGTTCAGAACTGATGATCTGCAACTTCAGAAGTATGTGGCCACCGCCTTCTATATATTCGTCTACTCTGAGTATTCTTTAGTGGTTGATGTGATATGCGCCGCTCTTGATAAGATATGTAGTCTCTGTTTCTGGCTCTTGTGTGGAAGCTTGTAGCTGACATCCTCGCTGTCACTCTCGTCCTGTCGGAGCGCTCAGTTGCCAGCAAGCGAGTCTCCTCTCCAGCGTTGCCAGATGTTATTGTCAGTCCGGCTGTGGCCAACGCTTATATTTTTATTGCCAAGTTACAAACTTCCAATTAAAGAATGGTATAAGTAGATGTATCTTCATGGATCTGTTGTTCCAATCCTGTTAGTTAAGTCTGTGTTATAAAAGTTAGGTAGTACCCAACGCGTTTCGCCGTCTGCTTAGGACTTTCTCCGGGAGATGTAATGCGGGTCTTGCCCCGGTGGTTAAGTACTCTCACTTGTTTGGTGATTAATGAGCTACTTCATACCATTAATAACGCTAACCTAACAAATGAATGATAATAATGATAATAATTAATGACTACACCTGTGGTTCTTATGTACTAGCAGCTCTGATTCACTGGTACGATTTGCTGGAGATCCAAATGTCCCACCAGTTCTGCTAATGCCTAATTCTAACCCTCATTGTGTACCTCATGTAGTTCTTCTAAATAGCTCTCATACATTCTTATCCTAAACTGTTTGAAGCCTGATCAGTTCTTCTAATTAGTTATATAGTTGGATAATATATTAGTCAGACTCAAACTTTATCTAATTTTCCTCAGTATTAACCCTTATTTTGTCACTACATATCAGAAATCACTAGCATGCACTATATGAAAATAATTGTGTACTGCATTATAACTGGGTGTTACTTCATACTTGCCAACTCTCCCGGAATGCCTGGGAGACTCCCGAATTCCGGGAGAGCTAACAGTTCTCCCTCATCTGGCTACTTCCTAAAGAAGTGGGCAGATTTGAAGCCTCCATGATGAGATTCACCGGAAATCGCATTGATTTGGCTTGCCGCATTTGCGTCATTACGTCACAGGGGGAGGGGCCAAAATAACATGATTCGTGGAGCCCCAACCCCTCACGCCACCTTTATACTGAGACTCCCAGAAGCCAATCGTTAAAAGTTGGCAAGTATGCGTTACCTACATATTATCCAGTTCAGGCACTAGAATTACTCAAACTAGGATTATAATCCACATTATATATATATGTCATAATCTCCATATTATCATCAGCTCCACCTATACCCAGTCAAAGTACCGACAGTATCTCACATTTCTGCAGTGACACATATATTCTACTTGTTCTTTCAGTTTCAGTTTAAACTTTCCATTAATGTATTACATAAACACATTAGAATATTTTTTTATTAAATCATCATAAAATTAAATTACGACACAAATAGTCCTGTATTCACTTATTTTCCCAAAGACTGTTTTATGTCAAAATCTATATTAAGTCCTTTGAGTTGTAGAGTTTTCATTTTATAAATCCATCCTGATCCGTCCTTATTGATCTTACTCATACAGTCCCCTCCCCTCCAATTCCTATTATCTGATCTAATGGCCATGAATCTCAATCCTTCAGGTTTGCACTCATGTCTGTCTGCAAAGTATTTCGACACACTATGCAGAGCAAAACCTTTCTTAATGTTTGGGATGCGCTCACTTATTCTTACCCTGAGTTTCCTTGTCGTCCGTCCAATATATTGCTTATTACATGGGCATTTAAGGAGATAGATTACAATTTGGCTATCACACGTCAGAAAGATGTTCATCGTGTACTGTCCACCTGTATGGTTAGAGCTATAGTGGTGAGTGGGTTTTGTGCTAGTGAACCCCAACATGGTACAAGTCGTACATTTAGTGCAGTGGTAATACTTTGTTTTCTCATTTTCACCCTTGTTTAGCCCAGTCTTAGGTTGGCTTGGTAATGGTATATGGTTTCTTGCCAGTTTCATCTGCAAATTCTGTACCTTCCTTAATACTATTTTTGGCTTTGATGGAAGCCAGTATTTATTAATAGATCTTCTTATCCATCCTGTTGATGTCGAGAAATGTGTTGGATCTTGTTCTCCATATTGTAAGTAATTAGTTCCTTTCTATCGCTCTGTTTGACTTTCCAAATGGCTACGGAAGGATCTGGTACTACGAAATGGTACTACGGAAGGATCTTATAATTTCTCAATAAATTGCTCGGCCATTTTCTCCCCTTGTTCCATGTAGTCCTTGATGTTATTACAATTTCTCCTAATTCTAGTGAACTGGCCAACAGGTATTCCTGCCAAACCAATGCTGATGACTCGTCGCTAGAATAAAACTATTCACAACAATTGGTTTATAAAATGTTTTGGTGTTGACCTCATTGTCTTTTATGAAAATATTTAGACCCAAAGATTGGATTTGCTCCTTGTTGAGTTGTAAATTTCAAGTTTCTATTATTGTTATTAATATGTTCCAAGAGTACTTCCAATGATTCCTCATTGCCTCTCCATATAAGCAGAATATTGTCTATATACCGTTTCCATAGTACAAGGTTTGCCCCAAACTTGCCACCTGCCCATATATAATCCTCCTCTCACTTACTCATGAACAGGTTGGCATAGCTCGGCATGAAGCTTGTACCCATTGCTGTCCCTTGATGCTGTAGATAATAGGCACCTTCAAACCATGCATAGTTAGGGTTCAGAATAAACTGAATCCCTTCTTTGATGAAATTGTTCAGCATATCGAGTAGGGTGCCTGTTTCATGTTAAAATAGTTTTATGATAGCCCTTACTCAAGATACTCCTTGTTGATGATTTATTTAGGTATATAGTGCCGTCATGTCAGTAGAAACTAACCAAAGGTCATCAGTCAATGACACATCTTGTAAAATATTGAGTACCTGATTGGTATCCTTCAGAAATGAGGATTGTATCTTTATCCCAGCTTGTAGATAGTGGTCTACGTACTGTGACAGGTTCGATGTTAATGACCCAATGCCCGATATTTTGGGGCATCCGGGTAGGCGTTTTGGATCCATGTGGACTTTCGGCAGTAAAAGACTGGTAGAAATGGATCTTTACTGTACAAATAGTCAAACTAGGTCTCATTATTTATTCCTAAATCTCTCCCTTTCCTGAGTAAGGTCGTAAGTTCCTGTTGGAATTCCATTGTAGGATCCTGTCTGAGTTTAACATATGTATCTTCATCTCCTAATATCATGCAAACCTCTTTCTTATAGTCCTCAATGTTGAGTATAACAAGCCACCCCCCCCCCCCCCTCCCATTTTTCTGATGGATTGATTACAATTTGCTTGTTCTCTTTTAGTTGTTGTAATGAATCTCTCTCTCTCTACTTTGTTGGGATACATACTGTTTCTCCGCACATTAACCCTCTCCAGATCTTCTAGCAATAATTTATCAAAAGTCTTCTTATCTGTCTTCTTATTGATTTTACACAATAATTCTACTAATACTTTAAAATGTATTTTCTATTTATTATTTTGATTTTCCCCTGTATTTTTTTTCCAATCTATTTTAAGGGAGGTAACAGCTTCCCTTTGTAACAGCTGCTCTTGCATAATTTTAGGGGTTTTGAGTGCCTAAAAAGATTTTTGACCTTTTTTTTAATTAATGAATAAGTTGACATTTTTAATCGATTTTGGGCAAATTTTATTGATTTGTGATTTGGAAATTAATTTGCTGGTCACGCTAGATTTTCTGGTAAATAAAGTACTCCACCCGGGAGAATCAGGCCAATCACAGTGCATGTAATGTAGAGAACCAGTCATCAAGCGTCAACAAATGTCACAGGTTTATAGCCTTATAAAAGGAGCTCACAGGCTCTGACAGTCACTCTCCTGCAAGTTTATTGCCACTATTGGCCGTAATGTGGATCAGCCCAGTGACTGTCTGTTATTGTACGTCTCCATTTATTACAATCCGATTACCTGCACTGTTATATAAATCCCTTCCAGGTTATAGTTGAGGATGGTGGGGAAAGAAGTTTTAATAAGTTGCTTTTCACCTAGTGCAATACAGAAATCTTATTCCAGATCAGCCTGGGGAGAGTAAAAGTATGATGAATGTGGTGATATGGAAACAAATGATTAAATAATCTGGAAAGCAGCGAAGATAAATTTCACATCTAAAGCCTATTTGTCTACATATAGTATGAATAACGGCTGTTCATTCGCAGCAAACATCAGTCTGAGGATGGAGAGCGTCTGCAAATCCTATTAGGACCTCCCTAGGGTGCCGTCCAATAAAAACACAGGAATGTCCAGACTAGCGGACACCAGGGTTTACGGTGGCCTGGGTCAACATTTTATGGTGGGAGAAAGAGCAACTGTACAGGTTTTACATTTCCAATCATTTCTTATTTTATGATCATATGGCTTGGAATTAATGAGAAGGCACAGAGGGAAATCTGTAGGTACATACAGGGATAAGATCACAGAGCAGACGGAGGAAAATGAAGAAAGCAGACATGGAACATCTGGGGGAACTGGGCCAGGGAGACTAAGCGGTGCTACAACACCTGTCATCTGAACACGCTCTGCTTCATTTTCACAACTTCACAGGGACATGTTAGTAAATTGGGATAAAAATGGGTTTATGTGACAAACAAATTGAGTAAGAAATAACATTTCAATGTAAAATAATTTAGTGGAAGGATACGGAGTATAGTTTATTTTAAAAAAGTTTTATTTTCATTTTTGTTTCCATGAAATACATTTATTTGGCTGTTATTAATGTCCACTGTACATTAAATAGATTTTCACAGTTGCTTCTCCGGTAACTCACCACTTAGACCCGACCTGTAGCTGGTGCAAGTGATACGACAGAGAATCACGTACCTTAGAGATGGCCAAAGCTTGCAGAACAACTGGTGTGTTAGCATGTAGATTTGCATATCATTTTCATCCATATATATATATATATATATATATATATTAGAGATCCTCTGACTCGGTTCCCCGAGAACCGAACACACCTGAACTTAGCAGATTTTGCGCACCCTCGGAATTGAAAACGAGGCAAAACATCATTGTTACCTCCTTGGATCTCGCGAGTTTTGGATTCTAGAAGTACCGCCGCCCTCCACGGCGATCCAGCGCCATTTCACAGAGGGACACAGAAGGGGTAACACAGTTCTTGGCAGTCTCTAGTGCATTTGGGCAGCGTCATAGGTAGAATAGAAAGAGGAGGGGTAGCAGTGTTCTTCAAAGTCTCCAGTGACATTCAGGAGCGCTCCATTGCTCCATTGCTAATTGTCATTGCTGAAATACAAATAACAGGTCTGGCAGGCTTGGTCTTCTAAATCTGCAGTCTTTGTTTGACAGTGTATGAAAATAATATTGTGACCTGTGAGGTGGTCAAAATTGACTGCAAATGACTTGAAATTAGTGTTATTGAGATTAATAATAATGTAGGGGGGAAAAGAGCAAAAATATGTGATTCTAGCAAAAAAAAAAATAGGGATTTTAGAAAAAATCGGGATCCAAAACCAAAACCAGAACATGGGGTCAGTGAACATCTCTAATATATATATATATATATTTATGAAAATATATGTTTTCAGGTGGGAGTATATATTTGTTTATTTATTTAAACATTACACATAATATAGAATATTACTTGCAAGGTGGCAGATTCCAAATTAGTACAAGCAACATCTCGATACAGAGAGACAAGTACATTATACAAGCCTTACTTAATGCAGTGTTGTGGGTGCTTACGTACCCCCAGTATCTATGCATGGCATTACGGGGAGGGGGTCAGGATGGTACAGGATGGTATAACAAGAGCACCCTCCAATAATTTGCAAAAGTCGTCGTATTCTCTCTTGTGCATCTGACTGCATTACCCTATCTGTATTGCACACAATATAGTAATATAGTAAAACATGTTTTATTACATTATTAGGTTGTGTATAATTAGAACAACGCTGGTGCTAATACATTTGGCTGTGGGGGGTACATACTCACTGATACTCCGGGCGGAAGTGCTGTACTTGGGAGTCATTTGCATTGCGAGATGCATCCAACATGTGGACACAAATACACTTTTACTTGCGTGCGTCTGTTCCTACGTACACTAATATTATTATTAGGTAGATTTTAACTCATCAAAGTGCGCAGAGGATGCGTCACGTACGATCCACTTACGTACATCTGTTTGTCAGCACTGTGTCCCTGGAAGTTATCTTATAATTTTGGCAACTCTACAAAAGTTGCTGAATGCAAAACAATTATGGTACAGAGTTATCGTAGACTCATCACTTCCAGACAGCAGAGGCTGCCATGTTGTTGTTAATTACAGTAGGAACTGGTGACATCACAGCAGTATGAGGTAATTAACTGATATGCTGAATATTGGTTCACCCCACAAAATGTCTTCGTCTTCCAATGTGTAGAGATCCTGGATACTCTTTAAGCTGGTGCCCAGTAGTCTATGTGTCCAGTCATTCCACCTCTGCCAGTGTTTGCACTCTGGGAGGGGGATGTGACCAGGGCTGGTGGCGGGATGTTGGACGTCCCGTTGTTGTGGTCGGTTCTGGCACCATGAAGCCACGTTCTGAGGGCCTTGCAGTCTCCAGCCTCCTCTCTCTGCTCTTTGCTTGGATGGGTGGACCCGTCACCCCTCGCTGACCTACCCGTTGTGGTAAAGAATGAAAATGTTTAGCACACATGGCCTGGAGGGAGGCAACTTAAAGATGGCGCCCTCCTGCTCTCATTGCCGCTGTACGGTGGCCCTTAAAGTG
This sequence comes from Mixophyes fleayi, assembly GCF_038048845.1. NCBI lineage: Eukaryota > Metazoa > Chordata > Amphibia > Anura > Limnodynastidae > Mixophyes > Mixophyes fleayi. The sequence continues at coordinate 2,152,581 of NC_134413.1, read as the reverse complement.
CCCTTATAGAAGGAGCCTGCTTAGCAATTTGCCCTTGTACCGAATTGTGGGCAGGGTGGTTTCAGGAGCCCACTGCTGGGAGATGTAACGCACATAAAGGCAAATTGTAGGAAATATCTAACTAGGAAAACCCTGCGGCTAAGTCACCAATGAATTACTGTGAACGTCAGACGGTATAGTCAGGATTATATAACCAGCTTCATCACCGTCTCCCCAGTCTGTCCATTCTAATATTATTCCAGCCTGCCCAATCAGATTACACTTTTAATGAGATCGTTAATTAACAGCATTCCCACGGAGGGTTTTTAAGCAGCTTTAAATGAAGTGCGGTTCCGGCTGACTGGTCGTTTGTACTCGCTGACATGGGGCAGGTGTTTTAGTTAGTTAGATCTGTCATCGTGCAGTTATATGGGCCCAACACGTCCCACTGTACTACCCTAGGTGTCTGAGGACAGCTGTCGGGGGGGCTGGGCGGGTCACAGAACAGATTAGGAGATGAAGGTCTATGAGATAGACAGATATTGGTGTTGCTGTTTTATAGGATATGTACAGAGGAGATGCTGGTTTATTCATAGATGGCTCCGATATAGATGTCAACATTTTCAAATAATTTCCAGGACGGACACATAAGTAATGAGCTGCTACATTAAGGTTTGTCACACGCATCACAGTCTTTATGGACCTTAGAGGTACAGGGTCTGATTCATCTTGGACGTATCTTACGTGAATTCACTCTGCGCATGCGCCAGAAAGGGGCTTACGCCAATGAACGCAGATTGCATGCATTTCATGTTCAAATGCAAATGACACTTACTACGTGACTTCTAGCTTTTTTAACTGTATCGTTTGCACTAGCTCTAGAGCAGAAGTAAGTGCAGACTGATAGTGATGACTATCATGGCATCGCCTTTGTCTTGCAAAACTACACATATATATGCAAGTAAGAGGGATTTTAAAAAAAACATTGTGTTTGTGTATTCATTGTGTACGCATTAAGACCATCCTTATTTATATATGTAATGCAGAAAATAAATAAAGTATATTTTTAAGCACATATTATTATTGATGAATACAATATTATGTGTTGTTGATTTATTTGCTAAAATGTTTGCTTTTTTTTTGCATGTGACTTTATATTACACATTGTCATGTGTGTATATCCTGCAGTGTGTTCTGTCTGTTAACATACAGCAAGTAACTGTTAGGCAGAGCGGAATAACACCGAGATTGAAATGGAAACGTATCTGGAGATCCGCACGGCCTCGAATACGGCAAAATTACACTCAAGTACTGCGCTCCTTTTTAGCCGCAAGTTGAGCCCGAAGATGGATCAGACCCACAATCCATCCCCATCATATCCTCTTTGCTGAATGTTATTGATATATTCTCTTTTACCTTTTAAATTTGTATGTTTAAAAACTAAGTTATAGAACTTTTATAATAGGAAGTAGATGGGAAAAATGGCACAAAAGCGAAAATTAGGGGCACTTGGCACCTCATATAGAAATATTCACAAATATGTGTAAATGAACCCAGAATATGTATTGACCACCAAAACGAAAATACAATATTTTTTTTCATAATTAAAAGCTGTTGAGAACAAGTAAAACTATATAAATAAAGTTTCATAATCTTTAAAAAGTTTAAATAATTTATTATCATTATCCTTTATTTTTATATCCCCAACATATTCCGCACCACTGTCCAATCGGAGAACTTTGTGCAGGCTCATCAGTCCCTGTCCCAGTGGAGCTTACAATCTAATTCCTTGTCACAGGTGCACAAACACATCAGGGGTAATTTAGCCAAAAGCCATTTAACCTAGAAAATATGTCTTTGATCTGTGGGAAGAAACTGGAGCCCTCGGAGGAGAACTACATGGACATTGGGAGAATGAACGCCATGCAGACTGTGGCACTGGTACTAATGGAACTCGAGGTCCCAGTGATGTCCGGCAGGAGATGCCATAGTGGCCAAAGCGGTGGCCTGTAGCCAACAGGACTACATACAATGTGAAATATTTAAATTCTGGAATTTTTTACTTGGTTATTGGTAAATGTTACAAGATTCCTTTTTATTTATCTATTATTGGCTCTACTGTCTATTTGTCTTACATTCTATAAACTGTACATTTAGCGATGACAACTTGCATTTTACCCGAGCTACACAATGTGGGACTTTGGTTTGTGTCAAGCAACGAAAATGACTTCTGACCTCCCCGAGTTATCTTCATATATTGGTGTTTTGTGGACAGTTTCAGCTCCATTGTTCCTTTAGAAATAGGCTGAATAAAATCTGCCTGAGCACACACATTTCCTACCAGAGGTGCAGAAGTTGCCAGCGAAGCACCCGGGGAACTGACAGCGATGCCAATCTATAGAGGAATATGACAGATCTGAGCTAAATCTGTATCTTTCATGACGGCACTGCCTACTGATATAATTGCACCGTGCAGAAACTGTACTTATTTCTTAACTCTGTCACTGCTGATTGGATCTTGTAGCATCAGATCTCAAGCAGAGGTGAGATTAACCCTCCATCGGAAAATTCAACACCTTGGTTTAGCCAATGGCTTTTCATTATTGCCCAAGTTACTTATTGTTCTAATGTTGTGGCATAATATTAAATTGAATAGCAATTTTATTAGTATATTTTAAAATGATTATTATTAATTTAAATAATTAAGATTATTATTACTATTATATTAAATTGAATAGTAATTTTATTAGTATATTTTAAACTGATTATTATTAATTTAAATAATTATGATTATTATTACTATTATATTAGTATTATAATGTTAGTAATGTTTTTCAATCTCAACTATGAACTGGTCTTTAGTTGTCGGAACATCTGAAATAAATTATCATTAAATTCTATTAAAAATCTATTACAAGTGGGTCCAATGTATACATTCAACAACACCCTGACAGGGCCCCAGTTTTAGTTGAGAAATTAAGGGACTGTTCATGCTGAAATATTGGCAGCAGTTTTATCCAACTAGCCCAAAACTGCAATGTGTGTCGTCCCAAAAAGACCAGTATGTAATAATCCAATGAGATTCGATGGTGTCATCATCGGCCACATTGGACGATCTGGCCAGAAGTTGACCTCGATCGGTCTCTATGTACAGTCGTCTTTCACCCTAGCACTAACGGGACTTATTTAAGCTGGAAGGGACAGAAGTGGAATTGGATATTGATTCCGTCACTTGGTGGTTAGAGTGTTATATTATTGTCAGGTCAAGCTGCTGCACCTCCTATGTTACAATATAATGTTCTGTGATAGCATATACTACATTGTTACAGGTCTCTCATATGAAGTGGAAAGTCTCCTGCTCTACTAAAGGGACCATCACTGTAGAACCGTATAAAAAAAAGCTCATTTTTGAAAGATAGCAAAATAACACTGGGTCTATGTGCATCTTTTTGCCTGCACAGAATCATTCACTGCTATTATGCATGAAGACAGCTTTACAGAGAAGTAGTGGATGCGGTAGTATTACTATGCCAGGCTGGAGGTACCTGTTACATCTTGATGGCTGACAGCGCAGCCTATAGCGTGAGAGAAGAATAATCGCCATTTATAGAACATATTGTAGCTTCTGATGCTCACGGTCCAGGATTCGGTTTGGCATCTAAATGTCTCCTAAGGATTTGTAGCAATTTTATTTTGTCTGAATATTTAGGGATTGTCCAACCCAATCCTGCCTTTACTTTCATTCATACACTTAGGGGAATAAAGATAAAATGTATTTACATCAGTATTTCCAAAGTATCACTTGATATTCATTATTTTTATCTTAATTTTAAATAAGTTATTTCTAGAGATGCTCGGGTTCAGTTTTCTGAAAACCAAACCCACCCAAACGTAGGGGATCCGAGCCGTACTTTCGCGCGTCCTTGAATCTGAATCGAGGCAAACCGTCATCTTTGCTTTGTCGGATCTCACGGGTTTTGGATTTCTTAAGTACCTCACTTCCCAGGTGATTCAGTGCCATTGGTCACACAGAAAGAGGGGTAGCAGTGTTCTTGTTCCTCTCCAGTGCCATTGCTCAGTGCCATTGCTCATACAGAAACAGGAGGGGTAGCAGTGCTCTTGTCACTCTCCAGTCTCCAGTGCCATTGCTCATACAGAAACAGGAGGGGTAGCAGTGTTCTTGTCACTCTCCAGTCTCCAGTGCCATTGCTCATACAGAAACAGGAGGGGTAGCAGTGTTCTTGTCCCTCTCCAGTCTCCAGTGACATTGCTCAGTGCTATTGATTATACAGAAACAGGAGGGATAGCAGTGTTCTTGTCACTCTCCAGTCTCCAGTGCCATTGCTCATAAAGAAACAGGACGGGTCACTTGACAAAAATTGACTGGAAACGAATGCTATTGAGGTTAATAATAATGTAGGAACAAAAAGAGAGCCAAATTATGTAATTTTAGCAAAAAATAGGGATTTTAGAAAAATAAATCGGGATCCAAAACCAAAACCAAAACAGGGAAGGGCAGTTTTGCCAAAACCAAAACACAAAGTTAATCCAGATCAAAAGCCAAAACCAAAACCAAAACACGGGGGTCAGTGAACATCTCTAGTTATTTCCTGTCTTTCCCACAATCCTCCCCATGTCAGTATGTTTTTCTGCAAACAAATTGACGTTTTTTTTAATCTGGATTTTATCTGGGCTTTTTCCACAGAATATATTTTCTTGTTTATTGCACAAAATGCCACTGCCTCTAAAAATATATGATTCTCTCATCAAGATTTCACAGATCTTCATCCAAGATTACATTTGAATAATAAAAGTCTAAAAGTTTTTATGTCTTTGGAAAAAAAAAAGAAAAGGAGAAATCCTTGAGGCTATTTATAGAGATTTATACGAGTCAGGTGTTCAGGGTAATCATTTTCACGGTCGTCCCTCTGCTCCAGGATTTTGGATTCGGACCAACTGTGGAAAATTTATGTTTTGCATCGAATTCTTCAATAAAATGGCCCTTGTGAGGCGTTCACTGCATTATGGTTCTTAATCCTTTGTGCCAAGAAGATCCTGTGCTGCATTAGTAAATGCTGCAAGGTTTACAATTATATATTTCTTTGCATTAGTTGAGGATGAGAAATAAGCAAAGTTGTGGCAACATTTTGTGCAAATTTCTGCAAAGTTCTGGTGATTCAGTCCTTAAGTTTCACATTTGCAGCCCAGTGAATGTCATTCCATGCAGTATTTGTACATTTGCATCTTGGTGAAGCTATGGTCCATGACTAGAGCTGGGCGATGATGATCAATTAATTGTGCTGTGCGTCTGGTTGGGATACGACTCGTACAACTTAAGGTCAAATTTTGCAGGATAAATGTGCAAAGTGTTGCAGCAGCCAATGCAGGAGAAGGTGAATATTTCACGTAAGAGGTTTAAAAGTTTCACTCACCTTTATTTGTGGGTAACTACCATAGCTGCATATATCTGCAAATTTAATTGCGTAGTTACAAGCATTAGGGGCACTGAAAACTCATTTCTGACTCCTGCTAACAAGTTACAACTGTCATGTGTGCTGACATCATCAGCATCATCATCAACATTTATTTATGTAGCGCCAGCAAATTCCGTAAGACATGCTGATGACTGGTGGTCCTCTAACTGTGGGCTGAATATTTTAAAAGTTATTTTAATAGGAAACATTTTTATAAGGTGTCTATTTTAGAAAGTGAGAAAGCCTTAAATGTATCAAAACATCAAGGGGTAAATGTATCAAGCTGAGAGTTTTCCGGCGGGTTTAAAAAACCAATCAGATTCTAGCTATCATTTATTTAGTATATTCTACAAAATGATAACTAGGATCTGATTGGTTGCTATAGGCAACATCTCCACTTTTCAAACCCGCCAGAAAACTCTCAGCTTGATACATTTACCCCCAAATGTAGATCCTATCACTATTTAACAAGACCCCCTGTGCAGTGGGAACTATCACTAGGTATCACCGGTGGCAGCCTTCACGGTGGGCCTACCCAGCATAGAGGAAGACTATTTTACATGGACAATGCACCAACAATTCAATTAATATTTGTTCTTTATGTTTTATAAATGTTATTTTACTTTTTTTTTTTTTGACAGATCTGGAACTGGAAGAAGTAATGGCTTCCAGTGCCTGTGTGACAAGCTCCCTCGCGCATGCGCAGATTGTCCCCATACTGGCTGGCGTAAAAGTCCTCTAACCGCTGAGAGCCGGTATCGCCAGAGAGCTGTGAATCGTTCAGCGGCCCCAGCAGAATTTAAATGGTAAATAGCAGCGAGAGAAAAGTTCTACAGCTGCGATATGTAGTGATAGACAATCTTCCTTATCCCCGCTTTACATAAATAGACCCCCAATTTCTTAAAAAAAGTTTCCTGGAAAATCCTCTAACGAGTTGAATGTATTCTCGTTGCCTCCTATAGACGTGTGTTTTAGATTTTGTTGTTGTTTCACAAAATACATTAACATCAAATTGAATGAACATTAATTTACTCAATTGAATGAACAGAAAAATGTACATTTCCCTACGAGCACTCACCTGATTACACACGGACAAGAAAGACATGAAAATGATAACACTGGGTCAGAAAAGGGAGAATTGAATATTCGGTTATATGGGTGACTGAGAAACGTACAGGTCCTAGAACACAATTACACTTGTTTCCCGTGATGTTGGTCACATCCCTTCAGTGGTCAGGGAACATTTCCAGTACTCATAATAACAAACAGACACAGTGTCCACAGTTTATTTTGAGATGATGATAATTACAAGTGTGCACAGATTTACACAAAGGAGATCAGACAGGACATGCCTGATAACCCCATCATCATCATCATCATTTATTTATATAGCGCCACTAATTCCGCAGCGCTGTACAAAGAACTCACTCACATCAGTCCCTGCCCCATTGGAGCTTACAGTCTAAATTCCCTAACACACACACACACAGACAGACACACACACACACACACATACACACACACACACACACACACAGACTAGGGTCAATTTGATAGCTGCCACTTAACCTACCAGTATGTTTTTGGAGTGTGGGAGGAAACCAGAGCACCCGGAGAAAACCCACAGAAACACAGGTAGAACATACAAACTCCACACAGATAAGGCCATAGATGGGAATCGAACTCATGACCGCAGTGCTGTGAGGCAGAAGTGCTAACCACTGAGCCACTGTGCTGTCCCAGGAGCCTATTATAGAGATGGTCCTCAACTTCTCCCCACCCCAAGGGTGGGCAAACTATCTAGCAATCTATTACAGGACTATTTATTTAAATTTTAAATTTAAGGTGAATGTGTGAATAGATCAGAGAGAGCCTGTCGGCATATTTGGGACAATTGGTTACCAAGATACTCATTCGTACATTGTTTTATCCATACATATGAAATTTTTTTTTTCATGTTATATGATTTTCAGGATGGGACTGGGGTAAATTCAGTGGGCCTGCTTACCATTGGAATAGTATGATATCAAACTATACCGAGGCTGAACCTGACATTAACGGACAGTTCAAGGAAACCATCTCATTATCTGCAAATAGACTTGTGATGAGAACCTTGTCTTGTAATGTTGGAGCTTGTGAACAAAGTAGTAGGACAAGTGGACATTGTTGTGTAGTTCTATTTGTTATATTAAAAGACCATGAAATAAAACCAGACAATTCAATCTTAGTGAACGGTTCCGTGTATAATGTTAGAATGGAGATTAATTTAAAGAGTCTGAGTTTCACATAAGGCTCATAGCAACCAATCAGATCCTATCTCTTATTTTATGGAATGTACAAGAAAATGATTGATAGGATCTGATTGGTTGCTATGGAGAACTCCTCCACTTTTCCTTTTTAGAAAGTTTGATAAATCTACCCACTTGATTTTGAGATAGTTTATTACCAGATTAGTTTCTTAACTCACAGATTCCAAGATAAGTTAGGAAATTCTTTCCTTGATTGATGAAGTTTAGTTTTCTTTAAGTCTGTTATGTGGGAACATGTCAGTTTTTGGAGTTATAGAGTCTTTTTTAATATTATATATTTGGGAGTAATATTCCATAAAGGCATCTGCAATGTGTTTAGGATTATATACAGGAATGTTCTGACTATCTGGTATCTTATGTATATTACAATGTACCTTATGTATCAGTTTATTCATGAAAAGTTTCTCATCTTCGTAACCTTTATCGTAGACCTTTAGTATATAATGTACACGTTCCATATTAATAACTGTGACACCTGTCAGTTCATCTCTAAGACTTTACATCTAGTTTTCATTGGTTTACGTTTTGTTACATTTTTATGTAGTTGTGTCATACAACTAGTTTATTTGTTTTTTAAACATGCTCCTAACTTTGTAAAGTGTACTCGGAACACAGGTCTATGAGCAAACAAGTGATCATACTAACCTCATAAATGGTATCTCAAATAATGAGTTAATCATTTGCCAATTATAGGGCCTCATTTGTTTTATATATAAAAAGAATATTTGCTTATAACAGGTTGTTGGAGGTAATTATTATGTCTCTGTCTGGGGTCAGGTACAAGGTCGTCTCCTTCTCTGTAAGAGGCTCTTATCACTGTATGGGCCTCATTCATTAAGGAGGATAGAGGACCGTTACTACAGGCTACAATTTCACGGAGGGGAATGGGCGTATGCACCTAGTCAGTGTACAGGAAGTGCGTGCTGAGCTGAAGAGCACACAGCAGCGTCCGATTCAAGCTCTTCTGTCGTATCACTTGCACCAGCTACAGGTCGGGTGTAAGTGCTGATTACTAGTGATGACGGCTGTGTATACAGCTAAGACATGTGTCTGCAATCAGGAGCAACTGTAACAATGTATTTTATTTACAGAAGACATTAATAATATCTTAATAAATGTATTACATAAGGGGGAAAAATGCAGGGAAAAAAACTTTTTATTCTTAATGTTTTGCCCTTAGTGACTATTAGAGAAGGCTCAGTTTTCTGAAAACTGAGCCCACGCGAACTTAGAGGATCCGAGTAGGCTCACGAGCCGGCTCTGTATCTCCACGCGTCCTCGAATCTGAATCGAGGCAAAACGTTATCGATGCATCATTGGATCTTGCGGGTTTTGGATTCCATAAGTACCTCCCTCCCCAGGAGATCCAGCGCCATTGCACACACAGAAAAAGGAGGGGTAGCAGTGTTCTTGTCACACTCCAGTCTCCAGTGACATTGCTCAGTGCCATTGCTCACACAGAAACAGGAGGGGTAGTTGTGTTCTTGTCACTTGACAAAAATTGACTGGAAATGATTGGAAATTAATGTTATTGAAGTTAATAATAATATAGGGATAAAAAAAGAACCAAATTATGTGATTTTAGCAAAAAAAATAATAGGGATTTTATTAAAAAAAAATAGGGATCCAAGTTAATCCAGATCCAAAACCAAAACACGGGGGTCAGTGAACATCTCTAGTGACTATATTATTAACAGGTGACATTACTTGAATACATTTTAATATTTTTCTTTGCTTTCTTTTGTGACTTTATATTCCCCATATGTATTGTATGTATCCTGCAGTGTGATGTCTGTTAGAGGAGAGCGGACCTAGACCCGTATTCATCACCAGTCGTATCCTCACATCCGCTCCTTGTTGAATACAGATGTGTGTGTATGAAATGCACTTGAGGTTTTTTTTTAGTTGGGTTTTTTGTTTGTTTTTTTTTGTAAAAAAACACGAACATCACATTCATTTTGCGTTCAATCATGAAACAGACCCTATTTCTTCAACTAGACCAGTGGTTTCCAAACTGTGCGCTGCAGCGATGTCACATGGTTTCCGCGGCCAGGGCTAGTGGTGAGCAAGGCAGGGGGACTACTTGGTAATTATTTTGGCTTTGTGGTGCCTTGAAAAAATTATGAACACCCTAAGGGTGCCCTGAACTGTGAAAGTTTGGGATCCACTGAACTAGACCAAAGCAGGTCTGATTTGTGTTACTGTCCAAACTTTACAACGTTCTGTGCTGCACACACTTGTGTGGAGTCTTGTTTATGTTTGAGGAGTGAGTAACAAAGCTCATCTGTGAGAATCATCCTTTATATTGTAACATGTACTAACAAATATAACAACATAAATGTATGTGCTTAAGAAGAGCGTACTAAGCAAGTGTACAAGTCATACTGAATTGCCATGTTAAGGTTCCTGATGCATGTAGACTTTGTCAACAAAGACCCATGATTCGTCCATATAGGAATAATTAAATTAAGCATCATTGGTCACAACCAAGAATCGTCTCTACGTAGCTCAGTGATGTTGCAGGAAAATAAAAGCTGATTCAGGCGTCAGTGCTGAGGTTGTTGGATCTTAGAATTAGTCCATATCTGATGTAGTTTTTCTGGGACTAAGTTGGTCTGTATCTATCTGTCGCTCTTTAAGAAGGAGAATTCTGTCTTCTGGGCTGCTCCTGATTGTCACATTGATGAGTATAATTCTGAGTGTGGTCTTACTGCTCTTGTGATCTGAATGTCATTATATATTCTGATCTCTTAGGTCAGGGCTGGAGTTTGCTGCTGCAGCTATTTTCTATGTAATGAGTAAAGACTGTGTAGGTAGAATTACATCTCTGGGAGCATCCGCACCTGAATGACGTGGTCCCTGCGGTCTCCGGCTATCACCAAATTTATATCAGAATTTGAGGGGACTTTAATTAGTTGGAGCATGGAAGCGGCAGCTGGGTTACTGGTTCAGGAATAAGTCTGATTCTTATATCATTTCCTCTGGATCTATCCTCTAAATCAGCCACTTTCAGCTGCAGCTGCGGAATCTCTAAATCCTTCTTCTCATCAGCATCTATTATACAGTTTTGTGATTTCGGCAAATTTTATTTCCCGGTACAGGAGTCTGCGGCTCTCAGTCCTTATCTCAGCTCTTTAGGAGCAGGAGAAATAAAGGTGATGACCTCAGTCTTCAATTCTGTTTATAAGGAAGGAAGCAGTGACTGGTTCTCCCTCATTATATATAGATTTATCAACTGAGGCCATTCGTAAAGAGTGAGAACGGGTCTCTGACCGCTACCGGGTCGCAGGGTCGCCATTTTGGATCTGTTTCAAATCCAGAAATCTCCTATTATCTGTATTCTAAGTTCTTTACCTTTTAGAGGTCATTGCGTTCTTTATCTCCTAATGTACCAGGGGGTAAGATTAATCTCCGCAGCCTATTAGGAACATTTTAAAGGAAAAAAAATGCAGATGCCCCCCTCCCCCTAGTCCAGCCTGCCCCTGTAAGTAGTTATGTCAATGTATTATTTATTATCATTTATGTATATAGCACTAATCATATCTCACAGTGCTGGACAGAGAATATGTAATCATTCAAATCAGTCTCTTCCCCATTGGAGCTTATAATCTAAATTCCTACGGAGCAGAAATACACCAATGGGAACATACAAACTCCACACAAAAAATGCCTTGGTTGGAATCAAACTCCTGACCCCAACACGGTTAGTCGGCAATGCTAACCACTGCACTACGATGTTGCCTATTTGAATAGCCAAGTTGAGCCGCTATAGAAGAAATCGACCCAGAGCTGATTTACGGAAGATTCATTCAGATCAGACACAAGCTTAGCCCCCGGGAATACAATGTAAGACAGCGAGAACCCCCTGTAGTGGTTGTAATGGTTTTGGGAGGAGGGAAACACATATTTGTTAACAATTTTTTATAATATTATTTTATATATGAATTTATTATAGGGGTTATTTAATTATTTTTTTCTGATCTTAATTCTTCATTTGTGTTTCTGTGGCCAAAATAATTTGAGCTTCTACTACTCTATGATGTGCGTATGGATATTTCCAGGCGGTTTATGTTAGCAGCCATGTTGCCCTTGTTCTGGTTATAAGTCTCTATGATAGAATCACTCACTGAGTCGTCCAGGAGACCCCAGTCTTTGCAGGGTTAGTATACTTCCACAATCATGAATGGCACAAACAACCGCTCCAAAAATCTTTATTATAATTCACCACAAATGCTGGTAACACAATGTGATATTATAAGAGATAGCAGACGATTGGTCTGATATCATACTATGGGGTCCAGATTTAGGGCTTTTCCCTGTTTTATAGATAGACCTGTATGTGTGTTAATCCTATCAAATGGGTATGATAATTTTCACAGTGGTTTCCTACTCTCCCAGAATGTCTGGGGGACTCTTATATAAGGAAGAGATCTCACAGACAATGAACAGAGAATCGTTGAACAGTTCTTACATGCACAAAATGGGTGGGGCCACAATGCCAGCCGTGTCCACCAGCCTTGCCATAGCGGCATGGGCGTGCTGGCCCCATTTTCCCACCCAATTTCCAATGCAAACCCTGTCATCAGGCTGCGCATATAAGGGAGACACTAGGGTTGATGATGGCTGAGAAGGAGAGATGGGGGTTCAGGGGCGCCTCTTGTTTGTCATAAAGTCAGTGCACTCCCCTGCTGTATCTGCCACCATTAGAATGAAAATAGGGACAAAGCAGACAATCCAACCAAACCACTCCACTATCCACACGAGCTATACACATTTCAGGAAAGGCATTTTCCCTTTAGGACCAGATTTCTGGATATTCCTGGGAAAAAGAGGACTATCTGGTTAGCACTTCTGCCTCACAGCACTAGGGTCATGAGTTAAATTCCCAACTATGGCCTTATCTGTGTGGGGTTTGTATGTTCTCCCACATGTTTACGTGGGTTTCCTCCGGGTGCTCCGGTTTCCTCCCACACTCCAAAAACATACTGGTAGGTTAATTGGCTGCTATTAAATTTCCCTTAGTCTCTCTCAGTTTGTGTCTGTGTGTGTGTCTGTGTATGTTAGGTAATTTAGACTGTAAGTCCCAATAGGGCAGGGACTGATGTGAGTGAGTTCTCTGTACAGCGCTGCAGAATTAGTGGCGCTATATAAATAAATGTTGCTGATGATGATCTATAAGTATTCCTGTAAGTTGTACAGACACTATTATGAGAGATTCCAGCATAAATGTTCTCACCTCCAGTCAATCCAAAGACTCGTTGTCTGCTCGCTGCCATCCAGTACAAGAAGTGAAGGTGATGTTTCTGTGACTCAGTGCACACCTCCTCGCACCATCATCTGTGTCAGGTCACAAGTATAATAGTGGGCGAGTCCTCCAAAGTTAATGTCTCATTAAATCGGCTTCAATCAGAGATTCTGCTACCCCCCCCCCCTCTGGTCCCAGCTACCAGGAGAGGTGGCCTCTGTTTCAGTGATATCCACATGTCAGCCGTTTATCCTTCATATATTGCTCCAATCTGCACATAATCCTTAAGCATCTCTTTCCCTGGTAATAACATAATAACAGTTCATTGTTGTCGCACACTTGTAAAAAGTGCTTTACGACGTGAGCGCTCGGCGTACTAAACATTATCACTGGCTGCGGTCACATGAAATTAATAACCATTTAGTCACGTGTGGAACATGCAGAGATGTCACAGGAATCACAGCGATACATTGTTACAAAGTCACAGAATCCCAGCTACTATGTGGTCCAAGAGCAGAGGACTCTGGGTAACTGAGTGACATTGTATGAATGTGCCTGTACTCACAGCAGGGGCAGGGATTTTTGGGCCTGAAGCCTACCAATTCACTAAGAACTAGTGACATCGCTGGGAACGACTTATCCTCCTGCACCAAATAACTAGAGCACATTTTTAAAAACTGATCTGTGAAATATTCAACTTATTTCCATTGCTGCCCCAATCACACTACACAGAGGAATTAATTATTGTGGACCTCCCAGCACTAATCATATACTATAAATTCCTAAAAAATGCAAATTTATAAATACAGTGAGGCATTGGCAAAGCCAAAGTAGAGCTTGACGGTGGTATCGCCGGATCTTTGCATCTTTGCAAAACAGCCGCTTCCACTGCGAAACTTGACTCATCCGTAATTTTACCACAACATCGTTCTTTGCTAGCATCATGGTGTGCTTTATGTAATCTAATGTTCATGGGTCCGGAAATCTTCAGAAATGATCAGAGTTGTAGATAAAGGTAGCAGAACATGAGTTTTGCAGTGGAACAGTCCATTTCAGCGACAGGATAATCGTCTTCTGTGCACCGTTCCGCGGACTGTATTCGCCAATTCACATTTTGCGGAATTTATAGTCTATGAATAGAGCTGAGATGAAGACGATGAAGTCATTCTGCTGTGCGGTGCATTTGAGGTGGTGCTGGGAACATTTAATGTCGAAATTCTGCAAGAAAAAACTGCAAAAATTCTACAACCAAATTTTTTCGCAGAACAATTTTGAAAATATTGCTCATCTTTAGGGACGGCCATGTTGGACCCCCTAGTAGTGGCAGAGGAATTTTAAAATTGTGTTTTTTAGGGTTTTATTTTCTCATATGCCAATTATATAAATATACAGTACACATTATATACACACAGTCAGTATTGTACACTGTCCACTGCAAATTATCTATTTTGGGGCATGGTATAATAATTCGCACACTTGGTGCCGCAGTAACTATTATTCAGACCTTGCCACACTGACCTGTATAGCGTGTGTATGTTCTTTTCATGTTCACGTGTGTTTCCTTCTTATGCTCCAGTTTTCTCCCACAGTCAATACAAACTCTAGTAGGTTAATTGGCTGTGAGTAGTGTGCGTGTCATAGGTGTCTACTATCCCAGAAACTCCCAGACTCTTTGGAGAGAAAGAAACTGCACCTTTAAAGGGTACGTTGCGACACACGTCTCTTCATCATGCACCGCTTGCTTAATTATGTATTTTCTTAGATTTATAAGAGAAAGTAAACCTGCCGGACTGTCATACCGCTGTGTCATGTGATTGGTGCAATACCGCCTAGGGGAGGAGCTGGGGCGGGGCCTGATACAGCTGTACAGGTATTCCTCTGTGTAATGTCCGAACAAGGTAGATCTGATGAAGGGAATGAAAAAATGAAACAGATAAACAGCAGGTAATGAGTAAACTCAAGGTATAAATAAATGTACAATATAGTTATATTTCTCACTCACTGACTTGGATGAGCAATGTCCTATCAGGGCCTCTGTAGTGAAAAATATTGTAATATTGTATCACAAAGATAAGGATATATTCTTCCAACCCCTCCTTCACCCCAAAAATGTCCAGTTGTACCAGAGCTTTCCTTTCTCTCATTATTAGACAGGAAAAGTAGAAATACTAAAACATAATTTAGCAAAAGAGTAATAGAAAAAACAAAAGTTATTTGTCAAAAAGGACACTTCAATAAGGAATATTGCAAACCCTGCTGTAAAATATAACGTTACAAGATGTCATCTTAAAGTTTTATATCCGGACTTGTACATATATTGTTACTGAACCTCAGGGTGACTTCAAATACCCCCATATTTCACTAATATATATATGTTTATACTTAAACTGTTATCGCTGGTGTTACCCCTTTATGTATAGGGTGAAGAGAGAAAAAATATATTTCTTACTTTTCTAAATATACCTACATCTATTTCATTGGCATGTTGTACATTTAGCTGCAATGCCCAGACTCAGGAGCCTACACCACAGACACGTGAACGTCCCCCTCCAACTAACGGTGGGAGCTGAGCCGGCACATGGGCACTGTCATGTTAGGGGGGAATACACGTATGTTACTTTATGTCACATGAAACCAGAGTGACTGTAGAGAACGTCTGCTCCCGTCCCCACCTGGCCTCACACGTGTCACTCCAAGGTGAGAGAGGCTCAGCCATAAAACAGGTCTGATATTAGCTCTCAGGTACAAGCTGAACCTCTGCCAGGGAAACGAGTGCAATAAATCAGCCCAAACTGACAGCTCCATTCCACCAGGAACATCCTG
Organism: Mixophyes fleayi; assembly: GCF_038048845.1. Classification (NCBI taxonomy): domain Eukaryota; kingdom Metazoa; phylum Chordata; class Amphibia; order Anura; family Limnodynastidae; genus Mixophyes; species Mixophyes fleayi. The sequence goes on along the minus strand of NC_134413.1, from coordinate 2,136,751 downwards.
TCTGCCCGGCCTGATCCGTCCCACCAGGCGTAGCAAGAAACCGCAGACACAACTCACCCATCCCTCTGAAATGACTTCTCAAATGCAATCATAGAGCCTATTTATTATAGACTGAGCTTCAAAAAACTAATTGCATTGGCACTTGGAAATGAGTATTAATTACAGAGAATACGGGTCTGTGTGACATTGCCTGTCTTCTCCGTCCTCTCCGGATGCTCCGCGGCTCTTTGTTATTTAACAATTCTGCACAAAGATAAATCAGACTAAGATATATTTTATATAGTATGTGAAGACTTCGGCACAATGCACCCCGATAAGCACAGAGTAAATCTTCTGAGAAGTATCAGTGATCTTGCAGGAATAATGCAGCACAGAGCTCTACATTTGATTTAAATATGCTGTACATGGTGGCAACAGGTTAAATGTGCTGTAATTCGCTGTATTTAAAGGTACATGACTGATGTAGGGTATTATATGATGGAGCTGCTTGCACAGTGCTTTCCATCATCATCATCAACATTTATTTATATAGCGCCAGCAAATTCCGTTGTGCTGTACAATTGGGAACAAACATTAATAAGACAATACTGGGTAATATGTACAGAGAGGTAAGAGAACCCTGCTCACAAGCTTACAATCTATGCAAAGAAGTGTATCTGTAATATCTTGTTTCCACAACATTGTTACTTAGTTTACAAGTAGCTTAATGAAGTTGTGCTCACATGCAAAGGTTTGGACGCCCAACATTTCCTTGGGAGTGGATCTATGTTGATCCGGAGGGCCTCCTGAAGATCTGGTGAGCGGATGACCAGGGTTTGTGGTGATCAGCCAAAAGCATAACAGTCTAATGTGATCAATTCTATCAGTCTGAGCTGGGCTGCAATCAGAAACTGTGGGGCCCAGTACTAATTAATCTAGTAGGGCCCCTCCTCCCTTTTCTCCTTACATGCCCCCCTCCCTCATCACAGCAAAATGCCCACCCTCCCTTATCACAGTACATGCCTCCACCCACCCCCCATTACACAGTAAAAGCTCCACTCCCCACCTCTCCTATCAGAATAAATGCTCTGTTTCCAACCCCCCAAATCAAAATAAAAGCCCAGTTCACTTACCAGCTGTGAGGGGCCCCTACAGATTAGGGGGCCCTGAGAGACTCCTTTATCTGACTGGGGCCTCTGGTCTGTCAAGGCCCCTTATCCTGACCCTTTTATTCCCTCCTATCGGTGACCAGGAACCGCAGCATTGTGGAGGGAGACAAGGGGTCAGGATAAGGGGCTGGACAGACCAGAGGCCCCCGGACAGATAGAGGTCTCTCAGGGCCCCCTAATCTCTCCGAGACCCCTAATCTGTCCAAGGCCCTCACAAATGTACTGGCCATACCCCCCCTCATGGTGGCCCTGACTCTGAGTGCCAAGTGAGCAGATCTGTTTTCCACCAAGTTGCGACCCATGTAGTAATCCATACAATAAGCCATGATGGGAACGTGTATGCAGGAAAAAGTAAAAAAAATATCTTCAAGGCCACGCCCACCGACACTTTACTACCACCCCCTTCATTAAGTTGGACTTTTCAGTTTTTCTACTAAAATGCTGCTTGATCAATCCTATTTATGTCTTTAATAAATAGTGAGAGTGATGGGACCTTGGCAATGTCTTTATTACGCGAGCCTGCAGTAACCGCCACCTGGGTGTAGGGATGTGCACCGGCCACTTTTGGTGTCTTGTGTTTTGGGTTCGGATTTGCTTGAGGTTTTGGGTTCGGATTTGTTTCGCAAAACACCTGATGAAAGGTTTTGGTTCGGATTTAAGGTTTTGGATTCGGATTTATTTTGAAAAAAACATAAAAAGTGTTAAAATCAAGTTTTTTGGTTCATTTTCACTCCTACACTATTATTAACCTCAATAACATTCAATAACAATCATTTCCACTAATTCCCAGTCTATTCTGCAGAATCAGTGAACTTTGTAATATTGCAGTACCAATGGACTTATACTGCAGGATTGTTTTTGGATATTTTTTTTTAATTTCTTTTTTTTATAATTTTTTTTTTTTTTTTATAACTTTTTTTAAAAATTTTCGTGCTGTGCTGTGCTGTGTCCTTCTAAGGGCATTGTTATTTCCCCAGCACAGCACAGCACAGCACGAGATATAGCAGGACAGAGGACCACCTAACACAACCTCCCTCTACCCTGATCAATGCCCGAGTGAAGATGGCGGCGGCTAGCGGGGAATTTATAGGATCCGAGTATCGCGAGATCCGACAGCGGGATTATGACTCAGAGCCTCGGTTTCAGTTTTGCAATTGGCGGGAATACCCGGATCTGTCTTGGATCCGGCTCGGATCGGCAATGTTCGGGTGGGCTCGGATTTCAGATATCTCTACCTGGATGCGCATATACTTTCTGTATAAATGGGCACATGACATCCACAACATGTCATTTATAAACTACCCTTATCTGTAATAATCTATAAGCCGTCTGAAATGTCATCAGTGCGCAATGTGCGTCAAACACTTTGAGGAAGGTGACAAACGGCCGGAGAAAGAAAGTTACATAGAGAACTTTGAAAAAGTCGGATGCATTACTGACGAAACGCGTCAGATCTTTCTACATCCACCTTTGGCACTAGGTACTATTGGATCAGCTTAAGTATTGGATTTGCTTTAGCTTCTCACTCAACTCATTATTCCTTTTTGGAAGCATTTATTCTTTATGCAACATGTGGTACAGCGACCTGGATGGTGGATATCATCTTAGGCTGCCTAGTTATCAGCAAGGGGAGATCCTCCCTAACAGCAGCCACGGTATATCGGGTGACATCTAATTTGAACTATTCTACAAGACGTGCTCACCACAAAGTGCTTACGATCGTGGGCCCCCCTTCTGGCTATGTAGACATCAGGAAGTGAAGTACTTTTCTCCTTGACAGTCAACATGCAATTTTGGTAAGATCCAACTATATTTTCAATTATAAAACAAGGCAATTATATATGAGAAACATATTTTCTATCCCATTTCCAACCAAATAGACATACAGCATTTGCAGACTCTATACTATATCTCTAGTGATCTGGCCACCACTTTGAGTTTCATTTATTACCATAATTTGTGTTGTGTTATATATGTTATTTATTGTTTATTTGACTATATTATTCCTTAGCGGTCCATGTGATGTATATTTATATTTATACATGGCTTTTTGCCATTGATTGTATTAATTTTATTTAATCTGTTTTGTCATTTTATCTATATTTTTTTTATGAGAAAATAAACTATTTCAGAATTCATACGCGTATCCTGCCGCTACTTCTGTATTATTTATTATGTGGCGCACCTGTCTACATTTATTATTTACTACTATCGTCTTTTAGGCCCCCCTATGACTGGTTGCGACACATTCTATTTTCATTATTTACTTATTTATCTCATTTAAGAACATAAGAGTCAAGTTGTTTTACATAATAATAGTGTCTAAGTTAAAGAATTGAATCACATTGGAGAGTTTGTGCCAAAATAAAAGATTCAAATGAACAATTTGATGACAATATAACTATTGTCCCAACGGTTCAAATTAATTTGTGAAACACAACTTTGGATGTTGACTCGTGTCTCTCGCTCACTCATACGGAGATTTGGCAGTCTAGTAGCTGCTATGTGGTATAATTCTATATATTGCTGTTACTGTAGCTGTGTGGTTATTCCCATTACTGTGATAATAGAATCCGTTCAGTAAATGAAGACCGGAGGCTCTTGTGGGCTCTGCATGAGAACAGTTGATGGCAGAGAAACAAGTGAAATATGGTGTTTAGTGGAGAGAATAAAAATGTGATTTCCTAAATTTAGACTTACAAATAACTATTGATAGAGTTAATGTATCTGCTCTTCTAGCAATAGCCTGAAAAATGGATTTTTAATACAAAGCACTTTCATTCTACTGAAGTGGGAAGAGTTGGATCTTGGGCAGCGAGAGTTATGTTAGGAAAGGCCGGGGATTTAATCACATGGCAGCCAGAAGGGACAGACCAGAAAATCATTCTGAGCAGACCATAAATAATATGAATTTGCATGTAATTGGGGAAATGGTTGGATATTAAAATAACCGTTTACTGGAGGCAGTTTTGCAGATTTCATTATAAAATCAGAATTTTGTAATTCGATTATAAAGCATCACAAACTAAAGAGAAATGTTTAGAGACAGAAAAATACCAGAGGTGACTGGATTAGCAACAAAGCAGATAAAACTCCAGCACCTCTCATGAAAGGAAACAACAACAACTGTGGTACTAGAGCAAGAAATAAAAGCAGACAGAATACCAGGAAGAACAGCCCGGTGACCACGTACAGCATAGACCGATGTGTAACCAGTAACCAATGTGTAACCAATAACACCAGTTACCAATGTGTAACTAGTAACCAGTGTGTAACCAACAACAGCAGTAACCAATGTGTAACCAGTAACCAATGTGTAACCAATAACAGCAGTAACCAATGTCTAACCAGTAACAGCAGTAACTAATGTGTAACCAGTAACAGCAGTAACTAATGTGTAACCAGTAACAGCAGTAACCAGTGTGTAACCAGTAACAGCAGTAACCAGTGTGTAACCAGTAACAGCAGTAACCAGTGTGTAACCAGTAACAGCAGTAACTAATGTGTAACCAGTAACAGCAGTAACCAGTGTGTAACCAGTAACAGCAGTAACTAATGTGTAACCAGTAACAGCAGTAACTAATGTGTAACCAGTAACAGCAGTAACCAGTGTGTAACCAATAACAGCAGTAACCAATGTCTAACCAGTAACAGCAGTAACTAATGTGTAACCAGTAACAGCAGTAACTAATGTGTAACCAATAACAGCAGTAACCAATGTGTAACCAATAACAGCAGTAACCAATGTGTAACCAATAACAGCAGTAACCAATGTGTAACCAATAACAGCAGTAACCAATGTGTAACCAATAACAGCAGTAACCAGTGTCTAACCAGTGACAGCAGTAACTAATGTGTAACCAGTAACAGCAGTAACCAGTGTGTAACCAGTAACAGCAGTAACCAGTGTGTAACCAATAACAGCAGTAACCAATGTCTAACCAGTAACAGCAGTAACTAATGTGTAACCAGTAACAGCAGTAACTAATGTGTAACCAGTAACAGCAGTAACTAATGTGTAACCAGTAACAGCAGTAACTAATGTGTAACCAGTAACAGCAGTAACCAGTGTGTAACCAGTAACAGCAGTAACCAGTGTGTAACCAATAACAGCAGTAACCAATGTCTAACCAGTAACAGCAGTAACTAATGTGTAACCAGTAACAGCAGTAACTAATGTGTAACCAATAACAGCAGTAACCAATGTGTAACCAATAACAGCAGTAACCAATGTGTAACCAATAACAGCAGTAACCAATGTGTAACCAATAACAGCAGTAACCAATGTGTAACCAATAACAGCAGTAACCAGTGTCTAACCAGTGACAGCAGTAACTAATGTGTAACCAGTAACAGCAGTAACCAGTGTGTAACCAGTAACAGCAGTAACCAATGTCTAACCAGTAACAGCAGTAACTAATGTGTAACCAGTAACATCAGTAACTAATGTGTAACCAGTAACAGCAGTAACTAATGTGTAACCAGTAACAGCAGTAACTAATGTGTAACCAGTAACAGCAGTAACCAGTGTGTAACCAGTAACAGCAGTAACCAGTGTGTAACCAGTAACAGCAGTAACTAATGTGTAACCAGTAACAGCAGTAACCAGTGTGTAACCAATAACAGCAGTAACCAATGTCTAACCAGTAACAGCAGTAACTAATGTGTAACCAGTAACAGCAGTAACTAATGTGTAACCAATAACAGCAGTAACCAATGTGTAACCAATAACAGCAGTAACCAATGTGTAACCAATAACAGCAGTAACCAATGTGTAACCAATAACAGCAGTAACCAGTGTCTAACCAGTAACAGCAGTAACTAATGTGTAACCAGTAACAGCAGTAACCAATGTGTAACCAGTAACAGCAGTAACTAATGTGTAACCAATAACAGCAGTAACCAATGTGTAACCAATAACAGCAGTAACCAATGTGTAACCAGTAACAGCAGTAACCAATGTGTAACCAATAACAGCAGTAACCAGTGTGTAACTAATAACAGCAGTAACCAATGTGTAACCAATAACAACAGTAACCAATGTGTAACCAATAACAGCAGTAACCAATGTCTAACCAGTAACAGCAGTAACTAATGTGTAACCAATAACAGCAGTAACCAATGTGTAACCAATAACAGCAGTAACCAATGTCTAACCAATAACAGCAGTAACCAATAACAGCAGCAAACAATGTGTCACCAGTAACCAGTGTGTAACCAGTAACAGCAGTAACCAATGTGTAACCAGTAACAGCAGTAACTAATGTGTAACCAGTAACAGCAGTAACCAGTGTCTAACCAGTAATAGCAGTAACTAATGTGTAACCAGTAACCAGTGTATAACCAGTAACAGCAGTAACCAATGTGTAACCAGTAGCCAGTGTGTAACCAGTAACAGCAGTAACCAATGTGTAACCAGTAACAGCAGTAACCAATGTGTAACCAGTAGCCAATGTGTAACCAGTAACAGTAGTAACCAATGTGTAACCAGTAGCCAGTGTGTAACCAGTAACAGTAGTAACCAATATCAGCAGTAACCAGTGTCTAACTAATCCAACAGTTCTCTATAGCATCTGGTGATGAGAATTTGAGCCCAATAGATTACAAGCTTGCAAGCAGCGCCCTCTTACCTCTCTGCCTGTCTGTATTACCCAGACTTGATTTATTACTCTGGTTGTTCCCAATTGTAAAGCACTACAAAGTTTTCTGACTCTATATAAATAAATTATGAAGATATAGGGCATTATAGGTCTATGGGGCATTATGAGACTTTTTGAATGTGTGACAGTCCCTTCTTTAGTCGGGCGGTCTTTAGCTATGTTCAGCTTGTGAATTGCAATTCCCAATTCGTCCCGTATGAGTACATAAGCTGAACTTAAAGAACAAATGGTGCTAGAACCTTTTCTGTGTTCTGTATTATTGTGATTAGAGTTGAACAAAATTTAGTGCAAATTAGTAATAATTTTCCCAGTGGAAAAGGCTGTTTAGTAGATGTGCAAAGTTACAATCATACAATTTTCCGCACTGTACTTGTAAGGTCGGAATTGTGTATTTTTGGGAATTTACTGTCTATAAATAGAGCTGGGACAGTGGTGTCAGTTCATTCTGCTCTGTGGTGTGTTTGTAGTATAATGAGGAAACCGCATGGGAGCAACATTAATGACAATTAAGAAAACCATAGGAGAAATTCCACAAGGAGCATTTAAGAACAAATAATTTGTGCAAAATGTACAAAATCCCACAGCCGGATACAGACCGAGGCCCGTTTTCTGATGAACAGTTTTGAAAATTTTGCTCATCTCCCGTTGTGAGGTTAAAATAGTTTGTTCAATTTCCCATCATGACAATATCACAGTGTTATTTTGGCTGCAATCATGCCAAAATGCTGCATTTTTAATGAAAGTTAATGGCTAATTAGCAGATAGAAAATAGTTCTTGGATTCCTATCTGTTCTAAAAAATGTAAAATAAAGAAATATTTTAAAGGACTCTGAATAGTCCACTTATATACCCGGAAACCCGTAAATAAAACGTTGGAAGAAACCTTTTTGCATTATTATTGAAACTGGGATAGGAGAATGGAATGAAGAAAACATATCAACAAACAACCAAACAACCACACACACAAGTAAACAGGTCTTTCACCGTAAGTGTCATAATACTACAGGTATTAAGTAATGGTGCAATTGTGTTGTTTATTGTCACATAAATAGTTCTCAGTGATGTCACTACACAATGAAACTCTTATTAATCCTTCCATTAGGAAATGTAGGATTTAATGGTTTAGTTGCTACAGATTACAATGAGATCATTCAGCTGCTCCCTAGTTGTACGCCTTTAATGAGTTAATATATTCTACTTAGTTTAAGTAATGACTTTTTTTGATTAGTAGTGATACATTGCTCTGACAACATGTGCTTAAATGCTGGTTTCATCTTGTCTTACTGGCCTGAGATTTCGTTAATCAAAGATAAAGATTCAGGGGGCGAGGGGCTGGGATGGGGAGCACTGAAACATTGGGCACGGGAGATGGGGAAGTGATGGGAATCCTATAGCAACTTTTCTGCCTAATAGAGCCAAATAAAATCATAGAGTAATGAAACCCAGCACAATGTTACCATGTCTCATCCTGGATAAAGGGAAATCATAATTCTTAATTATCACCCATTGCCATGCCTACTTCCCAGTCAGGAACACAGATGGAAAAAGTAATTAATACAAAAACTAATTACTGCTCTCATTTGGCAATTGCGTGTTTAATGGAGCAGCCGGTCTGCAGTGTGCGGATGGAGGGCCGGAGAATTATTTTGTCTTCTGGGGTTGTCTCAATAGCCGGGGAAAGTGTCCCCAGTGCTCAAGGCTTATAGGAAAATTTATTAAAATGAAGGGGAGAGTCTGGAGATGAATTAGAATGAGTCAGACGGTGCTGTTTATACTGGTTACAAAGTATCATTTAAATCAGACCTGTGATGGTCTTAAGTATAGTCAGAGACAGTATATGAACATTAGAGATGAGCGGGTCCGGATTTGTCAAATCCGAACACCCCCGAACAGTGCCGATCCGAGCCTGATCCCAGCACTGTTCGGGTATTCCCGCCGATCGCAAAACTCAGAACGAGGCAAAACCTCATCATCCCGCCGTCGGATCTCGCGAGATCCGGATTCATATTATTCCCCCGCTTGCCGCCGCCATCTTCACTCGGGCATTGGAGAGGGAAGAGGGAGGAAGTGTTAGTGGTGTCCTCTGTCCTGCTCATTAGTGGTGCTGTCCTGTACTCTGTCCTGCTCAGTCCAGTGGTGCTGTCCTGTGCTCTGTCCTGCTCAGTCCAGTGGTGCTGTCCTGTGCTCTGTCCTGCTCAGTCCAGTGGTGCTGTCCTGTGCTCTGTCCTGCTCAGTCCAGTGGTGCTGTCCTGTGCTCTGTCCTGCTCAGTCCAGTGATGCTGTCCTGTGCTCTGTCCTGCTCAGTCCAGTGGTGCTGTCCTGTGCTCTGTCCTGCTCAGTCCAGTGGTGCTGTCCTGCTCAGTCCAGTGGTGCTGTCCTGCTCAGTCCAGTGGTGCTGTCCTGTGCTCTGTCCTGCTCAGTCCAGTGGTGCTGTCCTGTGCTCTGTCCTGCTCAGTCCAGTGGTGCTGTCCTGTGCTCTGTCCTGCTTAGTCCAGTGGTGCTGTCCTGTGCTCTGTCCTGCTCAGTCCAGTGGTGGTGATGCCATAATTCCAGTGGTGCTGTCCTGTGTCCAGTCCAGTGTTACAGCCATTTAAATTCAGTGGTGCTGTCCTGTGCTGTGCTGCTGTATAAGTCCACTGATCCTGCCGTATAAGTCCAGTGGTACTGCTATATAAGTTCACTTATCCTGCCGTATAAGTCCAGTGGTACTGCTGTTTAAGTCCACTGATCCTGCCGTATAAGTCCAGTGGTACTGCTGTTTAAGTCCACTGATCCTGCCGTATAAGTCCAGTGGTAGTGCTATATAAGTTAATTGATCCTGCCGTATAAGTCCAGTGGTACAGCTCTATAACTCCAGTCCAGTGGTACTCTCCTGTGCCGCATATAATTTTTAAAGGCTTTGCCGAGTGTGTGTGGTTTAGGGGTACGCTCTCTTGTGCTGCATATAATGGAGAACAAAAATTTGGAGGATAAAGTAGGGAAAGATCAAGAACCAATGCCTCCTAATGCTGAAGCTGCTGCCACTAGTCATGACATAGACAATGATATGCCATCAACGTCGTCTGCCAAGGCCGGTGCCCAATGTCATAGTAGAGGGCATGTAAAATCTGTCTGCCACTGCAGTGCCACTCCTAGATGGGCCACGTGTTTGTGCCGCCCACTTGTGTCGCTTAGCTTAGTCATCCAGCTACCTCGGTGCAATCTTTTGGCCTAAAAACAATATTGTGAGGTGTGAGGTGTTCAGAATAGACTGGAAATGAGTGGAAATGAATGTTATTGAAGTTAATAATAGCGTAGGAGTGAAACAAAACAAAAAATCTGGATTTTAGCAGTTTTTATGCTTTTTAAAAAAAAAATCAGAACCCAAAACCCAAAACCCAAAACCTTGAGGGGGTGTTTTGGCAAAACCCATCAGAACTCAAAACCTGAAGGTAATCAGAACCCAAAACACGAAAAGTGGCCGGTGCACATCCCTAATGAACATAAGTGGGGACCTCTCACCCAGAGAGGACACCATCATAACGTCCTGTCCCACTGAGGTATGAGTGAAGGACATTTGCCTCAAAGTAATTAACTACATCCACTGTGGGCAGAGCTTCTAATAGGTATCAAATGTGGAAGTCAAATAATTGGATGAAGTAAGCTAAATTGATTAATATTGTTTTACTGTGTTATTAGTATGCCAAGTGTAACGACTCAATCGCACGGATTAATAACACATATATTTACATTTGCCCTTACACTTGTAAATAACACATTTATTAAGGTTTCAATGCACATTTATTTATTAGTAAAAGGTATTAGACAGAGATTATTTATACATAGATAATATTATAGTAAGGGTATATATGGTTCAGCTCCTCTAAAACGTAAAGAGTTTGGTCTCATATTAAACCTTATTTCACCAGCATCAACCCGGTTTCGACAGAGTAGTAAATGTATCTAGCGGCCGCAAGTTATGAGCAATATGAGATTAATACTCAAAAGTACTTTGTTTATGGGTCAGTTTAAACTGGCTCTTCGGCGGAAAGACACGTAGGCAACAGTTGGAGTAAATCGCCCACAACCCTTGGAAAAGATCAAATGAACTGACTTATGACCAGCAGACAACTGGAACACGGTTTACCCTGGACCAAAGTAGACCTCTCTGAGTGTTTTCTGAGTGTATTCGTGACATCATCACTGTTTATGTTAATTCAAACTGCATATAAGCAAGCTCCTATTGCCATTGTTAAATCACTCTTCCTGACTGCAAACTACAAGACTGTATATGAACCTGGGCCCAGGGGGAAGCGCTTCCGTAATGTATTTGATTTATATTTTCCTATTTATTGTTATACCTTTTATCCTGCTATCTTTTGCTATTAAATCTCTTTGTGCGTTGGAACCACAATAATCGCATTGGACAATGTTTATTGGAAGTGACAAAACGAACATTACACAAATTAATTAATTTATAAAAATAAAATTTATAAAAATCTTCCAAATAAATTACAATAAAATACATGAAATTGTTTGGATCAACTTAAAATAAAAAAAAGTTATTCGCAGTGAAGCAATCGCATCTTTACATTGCTCTGAAAGGGCGAAAATGTTTTGGTCCTTACATGGCTAATTTGGATTTGTATTCAGTCTTAAATCCAACCAATGAACTCCTTTCTTAGACTAAAATAATTATTTTAGACTTAAAAGATGATTTGCAGACAAAGAGAAGAGAGTGATAATGATCCAGATTCCTTCTGCTATAAATTATTTTTCTGCATTTTACCAGTTATTTGTAGCTGTCAGCGTTCTCCTGCTGAAACTAAATATATTTCAGTGAAACAAGGTCAAACTGCTCAATTAATTGAAAATAAAGATCAGCCGGGGCCCCCAAAACTCAGCATTTCCAAAACACATGGCCCTGTACAAATAGACAATGCCAGTTATAATAACAAGTTATTGAGGGAAAGAAAGTTTTGATTTCTCAGAGCAGAACATTAGTAAAATAAGACAGAGGACCTTGTCTGATAAGCAGTGGAGTGATGGAGCTCAGCGACGTAGACTCACAGCGAGCGTATGCTCTTATCATGTGAGATTAAGTGAGCAATGTGTGTAGCACTCAGACATTATCAGCCCGACTAGTAACTCCAGATGTATTCTGCATTCTCGTCTTGTCAGACAGCAGAGTTGTTTTCTGGCCTTTCATAAAGTTGGGTACACACCTATATAATCTTACTTCAGATGTGATTTCTGTAACAATTTCCCCAACGACTGAAAGTCCCGATGACCATGCAGATTCATGTGTACACACCTACACGATTTACCTTCAGATATGTGATCGTACTCTGTACACTCTACAGATATCTGCCTACACTGCTTTTGGTGAGTGCGTACACACTGCCCCATTTGCCGACATCATTCCATCGTTGATCGTGATTTTTAAGAAGTTTAGAAATAAAACCAAATCAACAGACGCGATGTGTTTTACTACAATGAAACATGATTGTGGGAGCGTACACACTAATGCAATATCTGAACAAATGGCCGTGAATCATGTGATCTTAAGGATAAACGCATAGGTTTGTACTCAGCTTAAGGAAGTTGTGTCTGTCAGTCTGTGTTCTTATGGCAGTATTGTCACTTTAGCTGAAAGATAAAATTAATTGTCCCAGAAATTATTAGTTAAGACAGGGGCGCTCAGCAAAAAACTAAATAAATCAATGGTGAGCTGGAATCCCTGAAACATTCTTTGCTCCTGACAAATCTAGGATGCAAAAGGCCAGGAGAGCAGACATAATTGCATTGAATAATCTGGCGTCCGATGAGACTACCATGGTGCGATATAGCAAATATATATTTTTTTTATTCATAGCATGATTAAATATGATTAAGATAGTATCCAAAAAGACTTAAATAACATAATTATTTTCAAAAAAAACAATCCATTTTCATAGTAAATGTTATGTCAAATACATTTTGATGATTCAATAACCGACATGATTTATGTTCAGAAAACAATGAATTGTACAAATGAGATTTAATGTATATCAATTATATCTCCTGTCCATGATGTTGCCCAAAAAATGTTTTCCCCAAAGTACCATAAAAGAAAACTCCTCCAAAAATTGTATTTCATATTCAAAACAATTCAGTCTTCATTTCATGAGTGTTAAATAAATAATATATAAATGTAAAAATGGTGGTAATCGGTATCCCGATGCTGAATACACCTACAAACAAACCTGAACCCTTAAATCAATGACCTATTAAAATCTACACTGACCGAGGAAATTACCAAAACAACTGGTATGCAACTGCTGCAAAATCCGAAGTCCGGCGCTTCATAGTGACGTCACTGGGGTTAGGGGATAGTGTTAGGGGTTAGGGTTAGGCTGCGTGGAACCTCGCTGTCGTCGGTGACGTAACAATGAAGCACCGGACTCCAACAACTTCCGATTTTGCAGCAGTCACATACCAGTTGTTTCGGTAATTTCCTCGGTCGTTGATCTAAGGATTCCGGTTACTTTGTAGATGTATTGGGTGTCGGTCTCCCAAGCAGCGGGATACCATACCCAACCCCTAAAAACAACAGCAACGGTGAAATTAATAGTGAGTAATCAAAAAAGTGTAACATGATTGTAAATTAAAATTCTGTTCGAAATGCCTTATACTGATATTATAAACTGGTTTCGATATAAACCTACGCAAATCTTCAGGGCCTACAAACATTCCTTAATATTCACAGCACTACAAGAAGTAGAGACTCCAACTGGCTGGAAACTGATTCTTGAACCAGGTCATTGAATCAGAACAGTAAAGAAGAAATTTGACTTTGAATTTCTCCAAGTTTAGATCATTTAAAAGATTTGAGCTAATTAGAACAAGGATGAATGATTGGCACATGATCTCATCTGTTGCCAAATGGGTGGGAACATGTTTAAGATAAAATTGAAGATCGAATGCAAATGGTTAAATTCAGAAACGGTAATGTTCTGTGTTCAATTTAAAAATAAAATAAAAAATACTTTTTCATTAATTAAAAATATAATGTAAATAGTATTGAAAAAAATTGAAAAACAAAAATATTTCTAAATGTTCATTTTAACTTGAATGGAAGAACCATGAGCACAAATGACGTATGCAAATTTCATATTTTGGACGGTGTAGGTTGAGGATTATACCACAAATAGGTTTATAACCATCAAACTGGTGAAATTTAATTGAGTTTTGAACTGGTTAAATTTTTTTGAGCAAATCTAATAAGAAAAAAAAGCATGTGACTGCAACACACAATTTTAAACTAATAAAACAAGCATGCCTGGAGAATGGGGGATGGTAAGTGGCATCAGAACCCACCAATTGCAGACAGGTTCTTTGCAGGGAAGGGTTACTAGAGAGGGTACTAAGAACTGTCATTCCCAGAGGGGAGTCTGCTATTGCCAGAGAATAAGTTGTCAGTAGTGAGAGAGTTCAGAGCGAGTTCACATCCAATGAAGAGATCCAGAGGAAGTCCACGTCTAAATGGAGATTTCCAGAGGGAGTGCAAGTCCAATGGAGTGGTCAAGAGGTAGTCCATGTCCAAAGGAGATGACCAGACGGACTCTAGGTCCAATGAAGATGTCCAGAGGGAGTCCAGGAACAATGACGATGTCCAGAGGAAGTCCAGGTCAAATGGAAATGTCCAGAGGGAGTCCAGGACCAAGGGAAAGGCCCAGAGGGATTCCAGGTCCAATGGAAATGTCCAGAGTGAGTTCAGGTTCAATGGAGATGTCCAGAGGGAATCCAGGTCCAATGGAGATGTCCAGAGGGAGTCCAGGTCCAATGGAGAGAACCAGACGGAACCCAAGTCTAGTGGAGATGTCCAGACGGAGTCCAGGAACAATGAAGTTATCCAGAGGAAGTCCAGGTCCAATGGAAAGATCCAGATGGAGTCCAGGTCCAATGAAAATGTCCAGAGGGAGTCCAGGAACAATGGAGATTTCCAGAGGGATTTCAGGTCCAATGGAGATGTCCAAAGAAAGTCCAGGTCCAAAGGAAAGGTCCAGAGGTAGCCTGACCCCACTACAGTTGTTAGCAGAGTGTCCTGATTTGGTCCAGCTGTTCCCCGTGTTTGCTACTTGTAGCTTATAGCATATTGAGGAGAGTTACTGGGGACTCATCCAGGCCTTTGATCCATATATCAAGAGCTGATCAGGATCCAGAACTGCTATATATTGTACCACATCATACATGGGGCTGAGCATCCGTTCAGAAGTCCACCTGAGCTAGGTCCAGCCTTTAACTGCCTAACCCTGCTGGGACTACTCCTCCCATCATGCCCTACACACATTTGTAATTACAACTGCTTTTGGGACTACCGCTCACATCGTTATCTTCTAAATATGAATAGCCATTACTATTGCTGGAACTACTACTAACGTCATCTTTTTCTTCTTCAATAGAGAAAGACACATTTCTTGGTTGCTTTTATTGTCTAGGGACTCAGTGTAACCCTTTATCATTGTCTCCAGATTATAACAACTGTACTGACCCTCTAAACTACATACTGCTACCTCATCTGTATCTATCTCAGAGCACGGGCTCAGGCACAGTGTTTAACTCTTTTGATCCTGGTACCTTTCCATTTCATGGTGCCTCTTTAAAGGGACTTTATCAGTTAAGTTCCCTTTGTTTTCATGTCTGCATTTATTTTGTCTACCCTGTATGTCCCTGGTTTATGTATGTCCTGTTTTCCCTACTGTACGGCGCTGCGGAGCACTGTGGCGCCTTACAAATCTATGATAATAATAACACGTTTGGGGTGCGCGCCTGTCTGTCTAAACGGTGTGAGCGATTCATAAAGTCTTTAGCTTCCCAAGTGATTGTTCCCACCACTATGCAGCCATCCACTGCTTCTTCTGACTCACTCACACAGTATCAGGTGTTACTGAATTCAGATAACAGCAATGTAACCACAGGCACCGCGGTTCCCAAGTTATCTCTCTGTCGGAGGTCTGCCACTTTCTAATTGCATATTCTGACCCAGCTCTATCACGGGGGCACAGATAGATAGTTTGCGCTCTTAAGATGTCAACTGAGCATCACTGTCACCTGCAGCGCTAAGTAGCTGAGCGACTGGAGAGGTCTTCAGTTCGGGCCTCATGTACACCCGCCTGCTCAATTAAATCACGTTCTCCCACTTGATCAGTTTTTAAAACAAACATAGTTTGGCAAAGAACCCTTTTAAGGAACCATTATTATTACATTTTATCTTATCTGACACCAGAATTCTTGTCAATTACATTTTCTGATGCCAAGAGAAACAAAATGTTGGCACTAATATACTTTCGTACATGTGGAATGAGCGAGTCCCTTGTCGTTTTACAGAAAAACAATGTGTGAATTTCACATCATTTGATTTTTTTATTATATGTTTTATTGCTTTTTCTTGGAGTGACTTTTTTTTTTATTATTCTTTTCAAAACAAAATCTGAAACTATAATAGGAGGTTGCAACTAGGAATGGGCCAAGAATTTGTCTGAGCCTGACATTCCGGCTCACAATGCAATGCAAGTAGAGGAGCCAATCAGCAATCATCAACAAGTGACTATAGCCTTAAACAAGTAGCTTACATCTCGAACGCCTGTGGATGCTCTCTGTGACTATTAGTAACTCAACCAGGAGAGCCGGGAAAACATTATTTTTTTCTCTATTATCAATGTTTCTTAATTAGCAATTAATATATATTTTTTAATATTATTTATTATAGTTATCAAATTATAAATAACAGGTAAATAAATGTGAAGCTTACACAAGAACAAAATCAAAACCCAACAAGTTGCACCCTTAACATCCTCCAAGTTAAATCATCATCATCACCATTTATTTATATAGCGCCACTGATTCCGCAGCGCTGTACAGAGAACTCACTCACATCAGTCCCTGCCCCATTGGGGCTTACAGTCTAAATTCCCTAACATACACACACACACACACACACACACACACACTCACACACACAAACACACACACAAACACACACACACAGACAGACCGAGAGACTAGGGTCAATTTTGATAGCAACCAATTAACCTACCAGTATGTTTTTGGAGTGTGGGAGGAAACTGGAGCACCCGGAGGAAACCCACGCAAACACGGGGAGAACATACAAACTCCACACAGCCATGGTCGGGAATTGAACTCATGACCCCAGCGCTGTGAGGCAGAAGTGCTAACCACTAAGCCACCGTAAATAGAAATTAAGTTTAAAAAAAAGTACAGTTAAAAGCTGTTTAGAAATACAAGCAAAACAATATGTTTAGACCGGAGGTTTCCTCCGAAGCTGACAGTCTGGTCCATTGCCACCTGTGCCCATCTCTCAAACTGCACCAGGATGTGGCCTGTGCCACCTGCGTTTGGGGACTACCTGGTTAGATAGCGCCCAGTAACTTATAATAACACTTTACAATATCGTGGATACAGAATATGATCTCCTGTGAGACTGTGTGGCCTTTAGGCACATGACTGGGAGATATAATCCGAGTTTTCTGTCTCTCGGTGTTGCTGGTAGATAAAGTGTTGACAGAACTCGTATAGTTTCATAGCTCGGTCATTTTGCTCACAGTTGCTGGTGTAATGAGGTAGAACGCACTAACTCTCTAGTTCTTTCTGTTGTATGGGAACACAACAGAGCCATAGCTGTACGTTTAACCTGTCAGTAGCGGAGCCAGGAGAAGATTTGCCACAAGCTGAGAGAATTGTCACAATAACATATCGACCCTTTCAGGAAATCGCTTTGTGTAATGTTCCTCTCATTTTCCCTCTCACTTTCCATCAGTCCCTTTGATGGAGGATGATGAGATGAGAGAGAGGAGCCAAGACCACAGCGTTTCCTTTTTAGTCCATTTGGATGGAGTCCTCGGAAAGACAAAATTCAGTGAAGGCCTCAGGCCTCTGGCTGGTAGTCAGAACCATTACAGCACGACACAACTTCATCTGTTCAGGATTTGGATTACGGATTTTAACTTCCTGCAGAAAACCTCCTGGATGAGAGGCTGTGAACGTACCAGCGTGGAACATGTTTAATCTACTTTTCTTGCCATTGTTAGATTTGGCTAAAACTATTTGAGAAGTTTTGTTTTTTGTCAGGTTTATTCCACTTCAAGGGGGTAAAATGTATTTGCAGAATGGGAAGCGGCAGTTTTCTCATAAGTTCATCAGTCAGATTAAGTTGGAATTTTTTAAAGGGAATAAGAAACATTATGGAAAAATAATTGAAATAAATTAATTTGTTGGGTGTTCATTCATCTCAAGCCATTGGACATGATTCAAAGAAATAGTCCTACGACCATTTGACTATCATATGTTTGTGTGTTTTTAGAAAGGGACCATATGCAACTGCGGCTATGCAAGCCTGCGACTTTCTGCCATTCCTTGCGCCTGAAGAGGCGTGATTGGGGAGGAAATTGGCGCTCTAACGTGGGCAATGCACAGTAAGGACGTCTTCGAGCCATTGTGCACAGATTCAGACTAGGACGCAGTTGTAGATGCGGCTGAAAGAGCGGTTTTATTTGAGGCTGGTCAGGTAGCAGATGATGATAACAAACACCCGAACTATCAAATCGCTTGTAATTAGAGACTTGTGATGGAGATTTACGTTGTCACTCGGCCATAGATTAGGATCTGCCGAATGCCTCCAAACATAAGAAAAATATTTTATGTTTGCTTGTCGAAAACTTGTTCCTGCTTTTTAGCTAGATTATTAAGATTTAAATGATGCTACATAGCAATTGCGTTCATGACATAATAAAAGTTTTCTTGTGTTAACAAGTTGGTCGTAATGTCTGAGGGGTGTGTCTGAAGGGCATGTCTGATGGGTGTGTATGAGGGGGCGTGTCTGAAGGGTGTGTCTGAGGGGTGTGTCTGAGAGGTTTGTCTGAGGGATGTGTCTGATGGGCGTGTCTGACGAGCGTGTCTGAGGGGTGTGTCTGAGGGGCATATCTGAGAGGTGTGTCTGAGGGGTGTGTCTTAAGGGGCATGTCTGATGGGTGTGCCTGAGGGGGTGTATCTGAGGGGCGTGTCCTAGGGGTGTGTCTGTACTCACACGGACACACCTACTCCTGATTCAGACCTGGACGTGTCTTCCACTCTCAATATGGCGCACACACACACATATAATTACGTGTTACTTTTTAGTATGAAGTTACACTTGAATCCACTATGAATCAGGCCCATTATGTCTAAAGCCAGCATGCAACACTCACAGCAAAGTTACTGAGCAATTATAAATAAATTGGAATTATTCAGCCTTACAACATAATAACTATAACACAGGTTATGGGGGAGGCAGAACCTAGCAAAATTAAGGCAAGTGGGGTAAATAACCTAAATTAAATGTGTGCAAAAATTGAGCAATTACCAATATACGATATGGAATATCAAAAGATAACAAATCCCCCCCCAACAGTCACTAATGCCAAATACCCAAAGTTATGAAGAATATATAAATTTATTAATTGTACAGATTGTAAACAGTAACAAAAGAAAAAAAAAGCCCATTTGTCCGAAAATAAATTACAAAGGAACCTATCCATAGTAACAGGAGCGTCACACCAGTAAGGACCCAATAGTGCCGGCATGGGTCAGCATACAGGCTTCGTCTAGATTATAAATGAGCAAGTTTCAAAACTGTTTCGCAAAAAATTAACCTAATTCTGTATTTATCTGCAGAATGTGGCCTTAATGTTTGGACTGTCTGTTCTGCATGCAGTTCCTCTGTTCCACCAGGAGGTGATGCTGTTGTGGACATTTTACCTGTGAGGGGTTAATCTCCTCTCTCACCTGATTACCTCCACCTGCCCCCCTGCTTTATATTCCTGCCCCGGGGTCTGGTTCTGGTTGGCTGTTGTTGGTTAGTGTATGTCCAGGTTGTTGTTCTGATCTCTGTATCCAGCCATGTGTTCCAGTTTGTGTCCTGTTTTCCTGCATCTCTTTAGTCTCCTGATCCTGGCTGTATCACTGGGCTGTGTCCTCTTTACACTTCCAGCTTCTCACCTGTATCCTGCTGCTCCATATAATTAGTTTATCTGCACCTCAGTAACTGACTTCTGTGTTATTGTGGCTGTTATTATATTTATTCCATATCCTGGACAATTTGCAGTACAACACTGCTTCTTACCCTCCAGCCTAAAGGGCTCCAGTAACACGTTTGTTTATCATAATAAACGTCATTATTTTGTCACCTAATTTGGACCACTTCACATGTAAAGCCAACAGTGATTCATAACAATATAAGCAATCAGTAGGTTTTCTTGACATGGACCATTATATTGAAGGGATATATTTAATGTATTACATTTATAATGTCTGTTATAGACACAACCTTGTCCTCATTGTAGCAGAGCATTAGAATTGTGTTACTTAGTGTCTCTGACCTTCCTGTAGTGTTGGTGCTCTTTGTATTTAAGCAGTAGAATTCCCATAGAACTCCATGGTATATTAACATCGCTGAATGGAATTGGTACAAAGGGAAGCTGACACAATGTATCTAAACAGGACACATTAATATATAACTGGAGGATACAATGAAATCTTCTAAACCTGAATTTGTTTTGTAAACATCCAGTGAGATAAGATTTTAAAGAAATAAAGTAAATCTTAAGCACTTGCCCAGGTTTACACTACTAAGGGGCCGCAGTGAGAGGGTTAATGCTGACACAGAGCGGATACAAATAGATATTTAAATGTTGAATGTGAGGTTAATTCATATTCACTTAGAGAGAGCGCAGAGCGTGAGCCTCACATGCCCAGAATCCCGCTCTGGGCAATGGCAGCTTCATCATCTCCGCAGCTCCCGTACCTCTACCAAGGTGGCAGAACACACAGTACATTTTATCAGCTCCCATGGCAGGACAAGTGCCTGAAGCAGCGGCAACTTAAGTGTTCATTAATGGCAGATAAAGGAAGCTTTTATGTAGAGTTTTGTAATGGAAGCACAACTGCCACTCAGACTCCTCATTGTGTTTAGAGAAAGCAGCCAAGGAGCTCGTTATGTCACCTAGAAGGTAATCTGAGAGCGCTTTATTTAGGGGAATGGTGTCCTGAGCTGGGGGGGGGGGGGGAGAGGGGGGGTAATGGAGATACTTCATTCTCCCAGTATTTTCCTGCAAGTACCCAGCTCCGATCTCAGCACAGGAGACCCCACATGCAGAACATCAGCTTAGATATAGCAGAAAAGCAATATATAAACCTGGTAGACAAAGTCATTCTCTCTTGTTAATATTTTTGATAGTTTGGATACATTTTTGCTACTTTTGTTGACAAATTTTATTAACATCATCTCCATGCACTCACTTTGGTTCAGAGGCCAAAATCACTGTTGGAGAAAGCGCTATATGAGATTATTATTACACCTGTGTTTTTTTTTAAACTGTTACCCGAGTAATGTCAGTAAATTAGACCTACACTAATGACAAGAAGGAGGTGTCTTTATTGTACAAATAAGGGGAATACACTGTGCACCAATCAACAATCACTGTGAGATAAGTATTTGGCAAAATTTTGTTCACAGCTTAATTGAACACTTTAAAACCTATACTTGGCAGATAAGCGGCATGCATGGCTAATATAAAATTGACCAAGTTTTTCTCAGTTCTATCTAAAATCTACCATGTAGGCACCACAACCGCGTCCTCTGGAGACCAGGCCCTCAGTGTAAATCACCCTCCAAATGCTCAACCTGGCACGTCGCCCGTACTGGCCCAACACTTGACTGCAAAATGGTAATCGGGTAAATGCCAGGATCAATCAGCCCCCGTAATATATTCTACCTGTCATAGCTAGAGATCTAATTTGTTTTCAGAAAGGTGTCCAATATATTTGTACTTTCTGTTACTGAATCTATCATCGCTTCCCCCCGACCCCCGGTGTGATAAGGAATTTCAACACAACCACCATTATAGCTATGAAGTTTACCATTGGCACAGAACAGCACCATTAAAATAAATCATGTTTTATCTTACAGGATAAAATAAATGAATTATGAATAAATAAATGGATATTTATTGCCAGTTTGAAAGTGATGCACATAAAGAGAAAATATTGTGAGTCATTATTGTGGTAACAGAAGCAGTATTAGAGTGATTTTACTCCTTGTCAGAACAGACCTGTGCGTAGAATCACCGTCCTTGTGTACAGGATCTAACACTCCATTATAGACACCAGTTAGAGTTTATGGTTTGGTTTATTTTTATTTATTGGCATGAAGCAGATTGTCAGCTCCTCGTTACATATTTTTTTAACCAGGCAGTAAATACTCATTTGCAAAATAATTAGCATTCCTGGGAAAGGTTGTCAGTGCCCTAACGCTGCTAATTGTAGCTCATTACAGGTTGCTCTGACGATAGATCTTTCTCTTACACGCTGGAAATGATTTATCAATAATGACAATTGTGTTGCTCCCTTAAATGCACACGTGTGATATTGCTCAAGGGTGACCTAGGTATTTAACTGTGTTTATGTCACATTTGCGCCTATTTATTAAAGTTTTAGTAAACGTGTCAGTAACTGTTTACCT
Source organism: Mixophyes fleayi (assembly GCF_038048845.1). Classification (NCBI taxonomy): domain Eukaryota; kingdom Metazoa; phylum Chordata; class Amphibia; order Anura; family Limnodynastidae; genus Mixophyes; species Mixophyes fleayi. The sequence goes on along the minus strand of NC_134413.1, from coordinate 2,114,408 downwards.
GCAGTAACAATAAAAAACTTGTTATTACCAGGTGTGGATGGGGGAAGTGATACAAAGTGTCCAGGCAGGTGTAGTGGGAGGAGTCACCAATCTGGTGTTGACCAGACCCCTTTGTGGCTATAGGCGGAGGCCTGAAATTTATCTTTGCAGTCATGGATATCACCTTAATTTATCTAAGAAATAACATGGAGACAGATGAGCGTTACTGCGATGTAGATATTATATTAAATTACCATCTCACCGGGTCAGTCTCCGACTTTGTGTGATCTGGGTACATTGGGTATAAAATGTTTAACATGGTTTTAGTTTTGATTAGTTCTTTCCCTTGTCTTCTATCCAGAATCCCTAGGTCAATTTATTAAATATTTATTTGTAATATTCAGGTTACATCATTCATTAGCGGCTGATCGGAGCGGTCAGTTCAGTTGGTCTAATGTGATTTTGTTATTTAATCATTGAGTGTTGAACAAGGGTTTGGGGAGATTTTTTTCTTTCTATATAATTATTCTTTGTTTTGTATTTTTTTTTGCTATTGTGGAACTACATGTCCCATTGACTGGGGTGGCCACGGTCATGTTTGTGAGCCAAGGCATGCTGGCACATGTTGTTCAATATCCGCCAGCGATTCATCAATAGTTGAGGCGCAAAGAGCTGGTGAATCAGCCCAGGTCGTGAAACGTTGAGTTGTGCGTCCAACTTTCCTACTCTCCGAAGTCCAGTCTGGGTCCAGGAAAGGTTCTGCAGAGGTTTACTGGCTATGTGGTGGGTACCAGGTTATATGAGGCTATCCTGGATGTGGTATTTATTTTGCTGTTTACATTAAATATATACATTTTTTCTGTACTGAAGGAAGATAAATCATTTTAACTCCAGGCTGCAATAAGTGCTTCTGTTTTTAGCCAAGCCCCGCTTGCCAGGTATATATTATTTCTGCAATAAATGGTGGCGTGTTGTTCAGTTTTTATGGTAATAAAATACTAATGGATAATTCTGGTGCGCGCTTTGCGCACCTCAGCACATTAACAAATTAACTGTACAGCGCACAACATGTATCAGTTCTACTGTAACACCATGTTCACGTAACTGGCTATAATTTAAAACATTCATTTTGCATCATGCGGTGCTAAAGTAAAAGTGTAGCGACCGGTTTTGTACACAACTCTAAAGTGGCCCCCGGTGATGCAACGCCCAGCGCTAAATTATTCCTAATAATCTCAAAGTAAAGAAAAACAAATCATGTTGGCAGCCACATTTGTACTACGTAGAATGATATTTTGCAACCTGAACACAGACAAGAGAGTCCATGTGCTCGTGGTTATTACAGTAGCGGTTGTACGGTTATAAAGATTCCTCTGCGTACCGGCCATGTGACATGATCTGATCGAACAAGCGAGATGTGAATCATTAGCTGAGTTTGAAAACAAAGCAGTAGAAGCTGTGATAATCTCTGGCCGCTAATCCCAAATTTCTCTCTCACTTCAAAGACAAACTCACTGTCGCTTGGAAGTTTGTAATTTGTTCTGTCTCCCGTTAACCATATGAGACAATAGATTACTAATTGTCAGACGGGATCAGCTAATTGGAGCAAAATGAAACATTGGGTGAGCTCAGAAAGGCCCTACGTGGTACTTTCCCTAAACCCGTCCGCCAAACTGTGACAGCTCACTGAGCGGAGCCGTCGGTGCGACCCCAGAATGCTCTGCGGCTCAGCCTCACATGTCAGTCACTACTGCAGTTACCTGAGCAAAAAATATCCCTTTTACATGAATTAAAGGATCATTGAATCTCAGGGAAATAAATCAGACCACTTTGTTATTATATGATCAATATTGTAGGGGGAACATTTTTACCACACAGCAATTCGGGGCCGATCTTCGTCCGGACAGATGAGCCTGCGAGTTCACGGATAGATTTATCCAAACTACTAAAAAGAAAAAGTGTAGGTGTTGGTCATAGCAACCAATCATATTCTATCATTTATCCAGTGAATTCTAGAAACTGATAGCTGGCATCTGATTGATTGGAATGGGCAACACCTCCACAATACTCCTCCCCCAGGGTGAGAAGCCCGCCCCTTTCCTGGTTCTAGACCAGTTACAACTACTAAACTGTAGGATTCCACCGAACCTTGTTTAAGGCGGAGCCTTGTTTAATATCAGCTGCAGAATAAATCATCTGCACCAACTTTGGAGTTCTCCCGTCTGGGAATCCTGGCCAAACCCCCTATCAATGTATACCAATATTGGCCAATTACAGCAGGGGGCAGGGCCAGGATTCTGCAATTGGCCCTGCCCCCACCCACTTCACCAGGGGCAGGAGGCGGGAGGTTGCCCTGCTCTCCCGGGAGTCCAGGAGACCAGGCAACTATGGAATAAGCTCAAAGTGCTTGCTTGGTCCTCGCTTGCCCCCCTTTAGCCTAAAAGAGGAAAAGGAGAAGGGTCTTCAGCCTGCACAGCCACAGATGGGCTCCCCTGCAGCATCTAATAGGCAGACTGAACGGAATCATATTGTGCAAAAAATAGGAATATTTTCATGGTTGAATCTTTAAATGCTGGGACTGTCCCTGGAGAGGCGACAACGATACAATACATATTTTTAAAGGTGAAATAAAGATAAGCCCTGAGTTATATGTAAGCGCTGTATACAAATCTATAGACAATTATCTGTGCCTGATGCTACTTATATTCTTATCAGGATATAGTGAGGTCTCTAGTGCACAATTCTCTATTGGTGAGAATGCAGCCTATCAATTTGCTTGTAGCTAGTGACATCACTGCGACACTTTGTGGCTCAGTGATGTCACTGCTTCTAATGAATGCACAGACTGCACTGTAAATATGGCTGCCCCCAGTGTGACATGTACGCTTGAAAGAATACTGAAACCTAATTATAAATATCTTATGTTTCCTTTAATGTAGTGAAATATGACATCTGTACAAGCATCCAGGCAATTAATAGTGCAGCATATTCCTATGGAATTTGCTGAATAAAGTGGCCTCTATCAGCAGTCAGTCTGTGTGTTTCTAGGAGCGCAGGAGTCATAACCTCTGGGAATAAATATTAGACCAAAAGGATTTTTTTGATAGTTTGATGAGAATACCAGAGAACTTACTAATGAGTTTCCAAACCCTCCTCTCAGATAGCAGATGTCATAATAACAATTTATGAGGCGTTTAAGGATCTTGTGCGTATCCAAAGCCCAACGCTTCAGAGATAACATTAGGCAGTTACTCAACCTGTCCAGCAGATCATTTTTTTTCTCCTTTAATAAGTGTCTGCCCTCTTGAGGGGGGCGGTCTGCAGACCAAACTCCACTGATAAAGTTTATTTTCTCAGAGAAGGTTTAGATCTCTGTCCTGTGGACACTTCAAAGAAGCTGAGATATCAGCGCCTGGGAGAGATCTCTGCTGCTCCCTATATTTCTATTTTGCAATAATCACACAGTCTGGTTTATAGCTGGGTAGATTGAGGACAGGCCGGCTAAAGGAAAGGGGAGAGATTGGGTAACTTTCCCAGACAGGGTGTATTACAGGGATACGGAGCACCTTGGCTTATGTGCCTCTATAAAGTTTCCACGAGGCCAATTGTATGCAGGACAGCATGGTGGCTAAGTGGTTAGCACTTCTGCCTCACAGCACTGGGGTCATGAGTTCAATTCCCGACCATGATCTTATCTGTGTGGAGTTTGTATGTTCTCCCCGTGTTTGCGTGGGTTTCCTCTGGGTGCTCCGGTTTCCTCCCACACTCCAAAAAAACATACTGTTAGGTTAATTGGCTGCTAACAAAAAATGACCCTAGTCTGTCTGTGTGTGTGTGTTAGGGAATTTAGACTGTAAGCCCCAATGGGGCAGGGACTGATGTGAGTGAGTTCTCTGTCAGCGCTGCGGAATTATTGGCGCTATATAAATAAATGGTAATAATAATAACTATGCATGGGAATCTTGTGGCTCAGTGGACAAGTGCATAGCAAGTCATATGTCTGTTTAACTTTAAACCAAACGCAACTGCTTTTTACAGTCATTGTCTAAACCATGGTTAGATTTGTCAGCGATCAGTGCTAGTCCAAGATGTTACTATATACAGATAAGTGAAATAGTAGCAAAATCACAGCGTAATTGTCTTTCCTCGCTGTAAACGATGGATTCATCCTGCTGTGTGATTTGCTTGTTGTAGAACTGGGAACGTTTAAGGCCAAATTCTGGCAACAAAATGCGCAATGAGGTGGAAAGTTCACTGAACAATTTTGTTTATCTTTAATATTGTACACTCAATTATGAGCTCACTCTGAACAGGAATTATACGCTAGGTTTAAAGTTACGCCTATCTGTCTATGACCTCTATAACAAATGCCATATTGTCAATTTTCACACTATATAAATAGCGCGGCATTTCATGGTTAAACGCAGAATGAGGAAAATATTTCACGGAACAGTTTTGGAAAGTTCTCTCTCCTTCCAGACCGCAACCTTGGTGTCTTGTATTACACTCCATTCTCCTCTGCCCCGTGCACTGCAGGACACACCTGCGTCGAGGGAGACACGGTTTGCCGCTTCCTGCATTATTAAAGTGTAAGCCCAGCTGGTTGGCCCAGGGCGGGTGAAGGTTACATCTGCAGCTGGTGGTATTTCAGCTTCTCTGAGGTTACCTAATTAACATACTCACTGGGCTTAAAATGCTCCCTTTTTTTTTAAGAACGTATTTAAATCCAGATGAACCTGTCAGAGGAATCATTGGTGGGAAGTGGATGGGGTGACGGCCTTACTGGATGAGCGGCCGTATGTACTAATCTGTCATACTTTGTAAACTCCGAGCAAGAGTGTGCTCACAATAAAAGTGACAAGTGGGCTGAACAAGACGGCCCTTCAGACAGAGCATGATTAAACTCTGATATACAATGTAACCAGCACGGTGGTCGCACGGATTGTCTGACTTTCAAAGTGATATAAAATATCTATTTGTCCCTCAGAAGATATAATATAATAACAAAGAATGAATGATAATTTGTGGAAAGCTGTATGTATGATCTCTTGTCAGCCGTAGATCTGCTGTGTGTTTAATAGATCTGGTTCAAGATGTAGCTTCTCTACAGAGGGGCTTAAACTGGAGGATTGGGCGGCCAAATGGAATATTAGGTTTAACACAGATAATTGTAAGGTTATGCATTCAGGGATCAAAAACAAGAATGCAATCTATAATTTAAATGGAATTAATTTAGGAGAATCCATAATGGAAAAGGATTTGGGAGTGCTCGTAGACAGTAGACTTAGCAATAGTGCTCAATGTCAAGCAGCAGCTGCAAGGGCAAACAAAGTATTGGGGTGTATAAAAAGGGGCATAGACAGTATAATTTTGCCACTATATAAATTGTTGGTAAGACCTCATCTTGAATATACAGTACAGTTCTGGGCACCACTTTATAAAAATGATATTTTGGAACTAGAAAGAGTTCAGAAAAGTGCGACAAAATTGATAAAGGGTATGGAGTCATTAAGTTATGAGGAAAGGTTAGCCAGTTTAGACATGTTTACTTTAGAAAAGAGGCGTCTAAGGGGAGATATGATTACTATGTAAAAATACATTAAGGGTCAATACAGAGAACTTTCATGGGAAATTTTTACCCCAAGGACTATATACAGGACACACAGTCACCCCCTAAGGTTAGAGGAGAGTAAGCTTCACAACCAGCAAAGGAAGGGATTCTTTACAGTAAGGGCAGTCAAGATATGGAATTCATTGCTATGGAAGGTTGTGATGGCAGATTCAATAGATATGTTTAAGAAAGGGTTAGACAAATTTTTAGCAGAAAAGTGTATGCAGGGATACGACCGTTAATTAAAATGAAGGATAGCAGTGGATATAGGGTAAAAATAGGACTGCAATATTGAGTCTGGGGGGATTTTCACAATTGAAACAGATTGGCGGTTGCTTACTCTGGATTAATTTCAAATATAAGTGCAGGATCGCAGGAGATCCAAAATAGGTTGAATTTGATGGACTGGTGTCTTTATTCAACCTCATCAACTATATTACTATGATACTATGTAAATTCCACTTGGACTTGGAAATCTTTTCCTACAGAGCATCTGTTATAATTTAGGAGCTTCTGGTCTGTTAAGATCCTAGTTCTTCCTGAACAAGACAATGAGGCTCATTTCTGAGTGTGAACGCTCTCTATTGTGATGTTACACGTCTACTAGTGCACAAAGATACCCAGTATTACAGGGAAGAGTATGTATTTGTTGGTCCAAGAGGGCTGGCGGCGTCTGCAGTGGTGCAAAAGATTCCCCTGTCTGATAGTTACAGAGCGATGTAGTTTGTAGACTGCACAAGGGCAGGATTGATAAATACAAGTAATACAGGAGTGTACTGCATACTATAGAAATGTGATGATTATCTAATGAAGATTATAAATTTACCCCATGATTAATTAGGTTTATTACATAAGCTATTTGTTACTTGCTTCTGTACCCGCACTACGGAACCTGTGACCCCTTATAAATAAATAAATTAATTAATAATAATGTTTGTTCCTGTTTACCATACCTCTTAACCCCCTCCCCCTAAATGTTACACTTACCCTTGTCTGAGGGTAAAAAGAAATAAAGGTGGTGGGCCAGTTTAGAGAACCAACATTTCATACCTTACCCTATCAGTAGGGGGCGTCCTAGAAGCTGACACTATCTGCACTTTTATACAGACAGTCCATCTCCCCCATCCTCTCTCTCTATACCATGACGTGAAAGACCTCTATATACATTGTAAAAGTCCTGAATCGCGCACCTTAACTCTGCTATAAACGTGTTCGCTTCGCTGCGTTTTCTTTTCTTTTTTCTCTCCATGTTTTATTGAATACTACCTTAACTACCAAAACCAATTTCAGAAGTCTTCACGCATGAGGACACCTCAATTGGCTTCTCCGAAGAGACACTCTCCTGCCCACAGCCGTCTGGTGCTATTTAGGATCACAATATACTTTTTTTATTTTGTTTTTAAGAGTTTGGATGTTTTTTTTTTTAAAACATTTCAGAGCTCACGGTTTTCTATATTAAGCACCTCAAAGAGCGAAGATAAAATAGAATTGTAGTGCCCTGCTCTGCTTTAACAGCGATAATAATGTTAGTCATATATAGGTAATAAAATCACTTATTAAATGTACGGCTGGAGATATATCTATGAAATTCTCCCTTTTTATATTGTTTTGGGTACAATCCCAAATTATTGCTGCTGCTTAATTTATTTCTATACCACCAACATATTCTAGCTAGTTTTACAACGTCAGACTTAACTGCCATCGTATAGGAAAGTAAGTAATTTGTGTAGGAACATTCTGATTTTTTACACATTAATGTCATTTCTATATAACAGAGAGAAGTTTTATTTATCTCGCAAACTTTCTTAGCTTTCTTTTCCCAGCGACGGTAAAGATTAACTCTTTCCTAACTGGAGGTATTTTGAATGTACCTGATCAGACAGCTATCCCACATTTCTGTAACGTCTGTTACATTGGTCAATCAACTATTCATTTTTTTTTTTTTTTTTAAATCCATTCAATGTATATAGAGTATTTAGTTGTGAACATGGAGGGGGAATCCTATTGAAGAACACTGCAGTCAGCCACTTTAGCAAAATATGAGAGAGAAAACAATATAATCCCTTCAAATGCACAGTTATTGTAAATACATTGTCTTATAGGTAGGGCGACTTTTATATATACATTTGTGGATGTTATAAGTAGCTCTTTTTATATAAGGCAATTTATATTTTAGGTTTTGAAGTCCTTTAAAGAGCACGTAAAATTATGGTTTGGTATTAATATAAATTAAAGTCTGTGTATTATTAAGTTGAATAATAAACCTGTTTACTTAATGAAATAGGTTCGACATGCTATCTGTCATCTATTTGTAGAATTTGGGATGTCAGAGAGAATTCTCTGAGTCAGCAGAGTGTGAATGACCACACTGCAGACTTGCTTTCCAGAAATGCATGTGGATCATGGGGTACATAGAGGGACCGTCAGTGATGTCGGCTTATCTACTGAAATTTAAACTTTTTGACCTGTTTCAGATGCCAATAAAACACATTTCTAAGCATGTGGGTTTAATGGCATCGCTTGTACCGGAACTCTGCTCTCTGCAGATCACCTTCACCTATACTTCTCCCCTCTCTGGGCCGTCCTCTCTATCTCCAGTGGTTCTCCCTTTATTTCATGTCCTCTCTGCAACCCCCCTTTTCTCCTTTCTTGCCTCCAACCCCCCACAAAAAGACACAGTCACTGGGTCTGATTCATCATGACGATTTTGAGCATATTGTACACAAAATCACTCTTTACGCAGGCACAGAACCGGACCATACGCCAGTGAGTGCCGCCATGTCTGCTCCGTCTTCACACTTAAAGAAAACTTACTACAGCCCACTAGGAGAGACCTGGGCGGGGACGGGGTGTCGGCCCGCAGTCAGTGCACAGTACAGGCAGCAGCCATGTACGAATCAAGCTTTGGATATCTGAAAGTTACTTGTTTTTCTGCAGAATCTCTGGCTCCAGCTACAGGGCTAAGAGCTGAGTATAGTGATGAGGATCATATACATACTGTAACGTGACTGTAATCAGGAGCAACAGTGAACATGTATTTTATGTTCAGCAGACATTAAGGATATAGTAATAAATGTATTTCATCAGGGGGGGGTAAAAAAACACATTTTTTTTTTCTTGTTTTTTTCATCAATGCCTATATGTTTAACAGGTAACATTAATTTATTTATTTTTTTCTGTGCGTTCTTTTGTGAAACTATATTCCACATAGGTATTGGATGTATCCTGCTGTGTCTTGTCTAACAGAGCAGAGCGGACCTAGACCCGTATTCTTCAGCGCTCATATCTTCAGATCCGCTCCTTGATGAACTGGGAAGGGAAATTTATGTGCGTTTCAAAACAAAAGCACATTGTGCTCAGTATGTAACTGATTCAGATTTTGGTGGAGAGAAGAGGGTTTAAGGAAGCCCCATTGTGATGTCACCACGCCAATTGTGATTGATGTGACCATGCCCATTGTGATTGATGTGACCATGCCCATTGTGATGTGACCACGCCCATTGTGGTGTGACCACGCCCAGTTGTGATTTGACCACGCCCCATTGTGATACGACACATCATGGTGCATGTTGACTACGCCCCCTATTCAAATTCCTCAAAGCGGAATGTTGGTAGGGCTGCCCTTCCCTTTAGTAAGATGTTATATATAATTATATACCATTATGCTGGTGTAGAAGTTCTGTAGATTGTCTGATCCGAGGATCTCAGGTTTCCCATCATGGAGCATTATTCTCCTCTGCGCAGTAACGTTCATCAGCGCAGAGCAGAGGACAATCTTCCCTCACGTCCCTCAGTGTGTCCAGGTTCCCTCGTTAACTGGGGATTAAAGAAGAGGGGAGAAGATGAGCTACAAAGGGGGGGACAAAAGATTTATTTAAAATTTCCAATTTGGATGTATTGTTCTACAGTGAGCAGAGGACGCCAGGAACGGTGCTAGAGTCATGATCCACGCCGCCTTCCAACAGACACTAAATGCATAATAATAATATTGTTGTAACAGGGAGACACTGAACAAGGTATATTACCTCCGGGCTCCATGTATAATAATAATTTCATTTCAGTGATTGCCCTTTTAGCAGCCTTTCCCTTTAAGAAAGAGAGTTCTGTAGATTTACTGGTACTTTTTTTTAAAACTGATGGAAACAACGATTTAGAAGAAAAAAGAAAAAGTGATCACAAAGTTAAAAACCAGCTCTGTTCTATTTCAAGAGCCTTCAATTCATATATCAAGCTCTTTGAAATCCATTCTCTTTCTTTAATTGCAGTGTGACAGCTCATGTCATGATAGATCTCCCCCATCTTTCTATTTTAATGTCATTAAAAATCAAACATTGAGCTGTAAGCGGAGTCATTTACTGAGACGGAAGACGACTCTACCGAAAAGAGAAACTTTTCCACATTTATAAATTAGTTTTATAGGTAAGAAGACAGGAACTGTGGGGATATCTGGAAAGTCACCGAAGATCACACAGCTTCTCCTCAATGACAACTAATGTGGTGGTCCCTGGTTATAGCAGTGATATAGGGCCCCTATCTGCCAACTAACAATAACACTCCTCTGCTGAATAACATTGACACAACTAGAAGCTTGTGAATACACCGATGGCTCCATTTATCATTATCCTACCAGCAAGCCACAGCCAGGAACTAGCACAGAGACTGTAATCACCAGGTGCCCGGAGCCAGGAACTAGCACAGAGACTGTAATCACCAGGTGCCCAGAGCCGGGAACTAGCACAGTGCCTCTAATCACCAACTGCCCAGAGCCAGGAACTTGCACAGAGCCTGTAATCACCAGGTGCCCAGAGCCAGGAACTAGCACAGAGACTGTAATCACCAGGTGCCCAGAGCCAAGGAACTAGCACAGAGCCTGTAATCACCAACTGCCCAGAGCCGGGAACTAGCACAGAGCTTGTAATCACCAGATGCCTGAGCCAGTAACTAGCACAGAGCCTGTAATCACCAACTGCCCGGAGCCAGGAACTAGCACAGAGCCTGTAATCACCAACTGCCCGGAGCCAGGAACTAGCACAGTATCTGTAATCACCAACTGCCCAGAGCCAGGAACTAGCACAGTACCTGTAATCACCAACTGCCCGGAGCCAGGAACTAGCACAGAGCCTGTAATCACCAACTGCCCGGAGCCAGGAACTAGCACAGTATCTGTAATCACCAACTGCCCAGAGCCAGGAACTAGCACTGTACCTGTAATCACCAACTGCCCGGAGCCAGGAACTAGCACAGAGCCTGTAATCACCAGGTGCCCAGAGCCAGGAACTAGCACAGAGACTGTAATCACCAGGTGCCCAGAGCCAAGGAACTAGCACAGAGCCTGTAATCACCAACTGCCCAGAGCCGGGAACTAGCACAGAGCTTGTAATCACCAGATGCCTGAGCCAGTAACTAGCACAGAGCCTGTAATCACCAACTGCCCGGAGCCAGGAACTAGCACAGAGCCTGTAATCACCAACTGCCCGGAGCCAGGAACTAGCACAGTATCTGTAATCACCAACTGCCCAGAGCCAGGAACTAGCACAGTACCTGTAATCACCAACTGCCCGGAGCCAGGAACTAGCACAGAGCCTGTAATCACCAACTGCCCGGAGCCAGGAACTAGCACAGTATCTGTAATCACCAACTGCCCAGAGCCAGGAACTAGCACTGTACCTGTAATCACCAACTGCCCGGAGCCAGGAACTAGCACAGAGCCTGTAATCACCAGGTGCCCAGAGCCAGGAACTAGCACAGAGACTGTAATCACCAGGTGCCCAGAGCCAAGGAACTAGCACAGAGCCTGTAATCACCAACTGCTGAGAGCCGGGAACTAGCACAGAGCTTGTAATCACCAGATGCCTGAGCCAGTAACTAGCACAGAGCCTGTAATCACCAACTGCCCGGAGCCAGGAACTAGCACAGAGCCTGTAATCACCAACTGCCCGGAGCCAGGAACTAGCACAGTATCTGTAATCACCAACTGCCCAGAGCCAGGAACTAGCACAGAGCCTGTAATCACCAACTACCTTTGTGCTACCAGTTGCAGTAGTTCAGCACCTGTATGACGTCACAGGGATACGGTTGTCAGCTTCTCCTGTTGGTGTTATATATTCACTGAATGTTTGGCAAATGAGGACTCATTTACAAATCAGGAAAATGGTGGAATATCAGAACTAGGTGAATCGATTTGGCCATCTCTATTTATGATATATAGAGACAACAATTGGCAAACGAGAGAATTCTTGCTGAGTTGTCCAGCACAACATCTGTGGATGAGCATTGTCTCATCCGTGGTCCTAGACTTCTACAAACAATAGCAGTGAATTCTCTGGGGAGAACCGGGGAATGTCAGTTCATTCAGTATGTAAATTGGTTTTCCGCAGTCTTTCTAGGTGGTAGCCGTTTATATTTATCCCTGTGTCTCTGTTTGTTATTCAGCCATGTGTGAGAGGAAATCGGAATCTGGCGCAGTTAATATCAGGGTGAAATATTCGGTCTAAATCTAAAATAAAATTTAGGAAAAGTAAAATTGTGATAAGGTCAAAATCTGGATGGAGATTTAAGTGAACATGTTTCTGTGTCTGTTCAGCAACGCTGCAAAGCAGCTGAAACCGATGTACAAACACTGTTACTGGGAATTTATACTAATAAGTTTTGTTCAGCTTTATTTAAATTACAGTGAGCAAATTAACTAGATACAGTGGAACTATGGGCTGATACATTTACTAATCCTTAAGTTATATAGTTTAGCTGAGATCATACAGTATACTAAAGAATATCATAAGTACAAACACCACTTACAGGTCCTTTTAATTAGAGATCAGCTACATTTGCAAAACTATTCCATGAAATAAGCAGCTCATTCTGCGTCTGTACATTCTGCTGTTAGGATTTGGTGTTCCGAGTCCTGTCCCACCAGTGACTTCAGAAAGAAATGACCGTCGTCTTCCTAGCGCTATTCAAAATATAAGTTCTGCAAAATGCATGCATACAAATCGAACCCATGACCTCAGCGCTGTGAGCCAGCAATGCTAACCACTATGTCGCTCTATAAAAGGTTGAAGTAGACACCCACACACACCACATACGTGACAACTCTCGGAGGGGAGTCTACATGCCAAGAGAAGGTGGCGTGGCACAGCAAATCACGTTAATCGTGGCATTGTGCCACGGGGTGGGGCCAAAATGATACAAAATAGGTGGTTCCGGCACATGCGATTTGGAAGAACTACCCAAAATTCGTGAGTCTCTCGGACATTCCCAGAGAGTAGGTAAGTATAACACACACACACACACACACACACACACACACACACACACACACACACACACACACACACACACACACACACACACACACACACAGTAAGTTTTATAACACCAACAAATCTTAAAGGAGCTCTGTTCCTGCAATTAATTTCTTACCTGTATTACTGAAGAAAAATAAGAGAAGCTTCCTGTTCAGTTCATCTATAGATGATGTTATTTATAATAGACGCACAGATCACACTTGTCATTCTGCTCCCTGCAGACGTCCGTACAGCCCTGGACTGACATCCTTCTACCCCCCAGTTCCCTGCTGCTGGGGCTGTTTGCTCATGAAAACAAAGCTATCTCCCAGAAAGTCTGCTGGTGCTGGAAGCCGCCACTGACCAGGGAGAGAAAGACGCTATATTATGATAATTGGACAGTTGTTTGTCTGGTCTTACAGAATAGAAGAGATATTTAAGGAAATTAGGTCAGCAAAATGCTCGCTGATGCCTTCAGCAGATTGAGGGAACCACAATCACTTTGATATTGAAATACATCAACTTATCCCTATGTTAGTCCACTGACAAGTACAGATATGATATTAAAGCCACTGTTCCCTCTAAATAATTATCAAGTAATTTCTCTTCAGCGAGGAACGTGTGCAGCCAAACTGCTGGTGTCTAGCGAGTCTCCGTTCTGTACATGGTGCTTAGAGGAAGCAAGAACTAAGCTGGGGTCATGTGAGACTGGACGAGGCCAAATTAACTGTGTTCCAACTTCTTTTTATATAATGGTAAAATAAAGAGTCTCTCGTCTATCTCTTAGTTTTATGACAGAACAGTGTGTTGTTGTTTTCCGTTAGTGAGTGAGCTCCATAGGATATACCATACTTGCCAACTCTCCCGGATTGTCCGGGAGACTCCCGCATTTTGCGAGAGTCTCCCGGACGAGTGTGGCAATCTCCCTGATAGGAAGGGGGAAAAATTCAGTTTAAACGCCGCGATTCACCCGGAATCGCGGCGTTTAGCCCCGCCCCCGCTGTAAAATGACGCGATTTGCGTCATTCCGTCACGGGGGCGGGGCCAAAATTACGCGATTTCGCAGCCCCGCCCCCTGCACGCCCACGTCCCAGCCGGCATCTCCTGGAAAAAGAAAAAGAAATGTTGGCAAGTATGGGATATACACAGGCGAGATATATACAGGTCATAGTGTGATATATACAGATCACAATGTGATATATACAGGTCATGGTGGGATTATGTATACAGGTCATGGTGGGATATATACGGGTAGATTAAGCACAAAGAGTTGCAGGAAAATATACGACTAGAAGATAATCTCGGCCTAGAGAAGTCTTGAACCATTTATGCCTCAAAAGCTGATATGCTAAAGTGCTAAAGGATGCAACATAAGAAGTACATGTTGTTGTAGGGCGCACTCAGAAATAAACCAACATAAAGTTAACAGTACAAAGCGCAGACTGCAGACAGCAACGCACAACAACAAAATAATGAAATGGGCATTTTGCTGGGATCTGCAGAGTGAGAGTTGGGCCCACGGGTGTAACCAACGTACATGTGCTACATCTGGAGAAGACTTTCGCTGAGTGCTGCACAGAATGGGGAACTGGCATGTACAGGGGAAGTGAACAATGAGATAACATAGATGGAGACTATAATATAATAAAAGTGGGGGAAAAAACAAATACCATTAAAGGTGAAGCTTGACAAAACCACAAGTAAATTGCATTTTCTTCACGCTGATAAACGTGTTGTACAAACACAATATGCTGTTTATAGAACAGAACGACCAAGGCTACATATGACATGGAGACCAGAGACTTAAAGTCATAAAAAATTCACATAGAAATCGTAGATCTATGTCAGAAACAAAACGTCACCAACTCTACGTCTTACAGCTCACGGACAGGGCCGTAACTAGGGGTGTGCGACAGGGGCGACCGCCCAGGGCGCAACGCTGAAAGGGGGCGCAATTTAGGAATATTTTAGGTTAATTTGGTTAAAATTGAGGGCTAGGGGGGCGGCATTTGTCTTTCTCGCCCCGGGCGCTGGAATTCTAAGTTACGGCTCTGCTCACGGACACTGGTGGGATGAATAATAAGAGGGCTGACTCACACCTGACAATGGAGGAGATTCAGGAGCACTAGAAAGATGTTGTGTACGGCCTGGACTGTTACCAGGAATAAGCTCCATCAAATGGCAACCTGACCTGTTGTACACTCACCAGAAGTGTTCTTGTAGCTTATATAGAGGAGAAACTGGGTGTTACAGTGTTACAGACCCAACAAGGTGAGTGGAAAATAGATCAATGAGATGCTGCATAGATTCAAGAGACCTAAATCAGGTTAAAAATAGGAATCACTAAATACTGTCAGCATTGAATGAGGTCTCATACAATATACCTGGGTTCTTCTTGACCTCCGTTCTATACAGGTAACTAGTGCTGGATGATGAGACCAGTCAATTAACTTTAACACTCCCAGGTATAAGTGACTCAATGTCATGCCCCCTGGAAGTGGAGTGATAGAGAGTGCAGAGCAGGCTAGAGCAGGGGCTGGTTGACAAATGTTGGCGAGACTCTACTCCATAGCCTATTAGGAACATCTTAAAGGAAAAAAATGCAGTTTGCCCAGTGACCCAGGCCATGGCAGCCCACAAATGCCCCACAACCCAGCCAGCCCCTGGACCAGAGTTTTTAAAATGGTCATTTGGGTGTCCCATGGTCAGATGTCTGGAGAGGTGTCTTGGGTCAGATGTCTGGAGAGGTGTCTTGGGTTAGATGTCTGGAGAGGTGTCTTGGGTTAGAAGGTCTGGAGAGGTGTCTTGGGTTAGAAGGTCTGGAGACTCAAGATTGTTCAGGAAGATGAGAGATGAGTTTGGAGTCAATTCAGTTTGAGTCTAAGCTTGATACCCTCTCAACTCTCACCTGATCAAGCGAGACTGGTTGAATCTGACTGCTGTATTAATCTGAGTCTGGTTAATTGTGATTCCTGCTGCTACTGAGTGTGTCTGAATACCCAGAGGTCGGCTCTAGAACACATAGAGAAAGGCCAGTGATGCTGGGGTGAGGTGGGAGTGTTAAGAGTATAGTCAGGACCTGTCCAGCATGTAAGTTGAGTGTTGTAAGCACCGGAGTTACCTTGCAGACTTGAGGCTGCATTTCCTATTGGCCGTGAGTTAAAGTGGGTTTCTGGCGGCGTGTGAGTACTCTGGTGTAACTAAAATTATGTAGAGGCAATAAAGGGAGAGAGAAGGATTGACAATCTCACAATGCGAGAGTGTCAGCTCTTATGTCAAGTGATTTTATTGAAATGTAACTAAGTGATATGTGCAGAAGAGTAAAACTGAAAATCGTATATAAATAACTGCAAATAAAATAAGTAATTTATTTCATCCAAATGATGCCCTGGTGCCAATCCATGTCGTTAGTGATAACTGCACATTTCTACACCTGCTGGGGCACCTGTTTGCTGTTTCACTGAGAGGATTCTGAAGTGAGAGGAACTGAGCTACAGTAAGTTGACACCAGGGTACTGCAAGGTAGGAATTAAAGATAACACACAGCCGCCACCAGCCACCCAAACACCATTGGCGGTTAGGGTTAGGGTTGGAAGCTACAAATTTACACAAATACCATTTAGAATCACATTCCCAGAGGCAATATTCTGTTATAAAGGGACATGAAATAACAGACGGCTGACGTGGGTAGATCTGACCATTGATGATGTCCTGTTGTAAAAATGATGAGTATGGTGCAAACCTGCAGGCTCTGCAAGGAAAAACAATTCAAATTAAGGGGCATAGATATCAATAGGTCACTTTCTCCCACAAAATGCAGTGCCATAGGAGATGAGATGGGCCTAGCAATGCTGTACTCCCCCCTGAGGTCCCAACAAGAGACCCCCTGGAGCCTTGGAGCCTTCAAAACACCCCCCGAGGCTACCACTAAGGCAGAGTCCTCTTTTAAGGGGCACAAGCACCAGCTGGGCATTCTCAGCAGAGGCCCCTCTAGTGGAGGATCCAGAAGGTTACATCCCCTTCCCAAACTTTGCTGCACGGGCCAGCAATGCAGGGTTCCACTCCTGGTTTATTGCTGATTCTCCCATCGGCTAATGCAAATTTCAACTTCTCCACAATCTCTGCCATCTTGCTGCGCAAATAATGCCCATTGGTGGAAGGTGCACCAGCGCAAATCAAGGGTTTGGCACTGCACTTTTTGGTGTTGTAAGTTGGGCCCTGTGTTTGAATTACATCCCCACTAAATCTTAGAAATTGTAATGTTTACATGGTACATATTTTGCTTTTTTTAGCGCTATTAAGTGACAACATGATAACATTACGTTTGTATGTTTAGTAAAAGACCTCAACATGAAATGAAAGTGATATTGAGGAGACCGGCACCTTCCGCACTTGAAAACCACTTAATTTTTCCAGAAAGCGTCATGAAATCCTGCCTGTTGTCTCCTTAGAAAACTCTTTGAGCTGACATTTAGAAAGTTATTAAACAGATCTCCGCTAATCTCGGGAAAATCCTTGTTTATTGGTTTGCATGAGTCAAGTTAATTGTCTCAAAACCTCCTGCTCCTTCGTTAATTTACTGCAAGATATTTTGAGTCTCCTCTGAGCTGGGGGGTTACTGGAGCCTGTCAGCTGCAGGTCATTAGGACAGGGGAACAAGGGAGACACTTTGGGCTCCAGCTGTGTCAGAGATGTCAGATATAACGTGTCCTGTTTACAGGCAACACTACAAGAAACGACACGAGGTTGGAGCTTTCAGGAAGATGCAGTTTAATGGGAAGGAACAAGGTGAAGCATCAAGACAATAATAAGTCAAAAGAAGAAACATACTACTAGGTTAATAAGGGCTTGTATGTGTACGTGTGTGTGCATGGTAGAGGATGTGGACTTCAAGGTTCACTGGGTAAGGGACTGATGTGAATAATTGATTAAACATTCTCTGTACAGCGCTGTGTAATATGTTGGAGTTATAGAAAAGTTAGTAATAATAATAGGGACTTGCACTATTCCTAGGGGTTGGGTACCATTTTCCAATGTTAGTAATTCCGACATCGGTTAAACCTACAAAAAAATTGTGAATTTAAAGAATGCCTACAAAGCTAAAATAATGACTTACAATAAAAATGACAGTGGACGTCATCGGCATGCTTACGCTACATAGCCACTTAGATTTAAAGCGCCAATGCCAGGATCCCACGACTTTAACATCTCATTTACACGTTGGGGTCCTGGCATTGCCGAATTTAAATACCGAGATATCTATGTGGCTATGGAGAGTGACGTAATTTTAAAGTGCCGGCATTCAGAGGAATTGCTATGTAGCGTAAGCATGCCGAGGACGTCCACTGTCACTTTTATTGTAAGTCATTATTTTACTTTTGTAGGCATTTTTTAAATTGCAATTTTTTTGTAGGTTTAACCGATGTCATTATAGTGGTAGTCATTAATATGACTACCACCGATTCCTAGTTACTCTAAGGCCACAACCCTGCTACTGGAGTTACAAGTCAGTAGGAGATACGTCCAGGATTCTAAAGGGAAGGAAAGGAGAGAGTTTGATAGAGAATAGATCACTATTGGTGTTATTCCTGCTGACGGTATTTATCACCCACCGGAGATCAAAGAACTCTGGTTGTAAAGTACTATTACTACAGATGCCCAAAACAATTCAAGCCAGTTAAGAATTCAATCAAATCTAGTACTTGTATTATAAGATATGGGTTTTATGATTTATTGCATATAGATCTGAAATGTTTACATGTTGTTGGGTTCTGTAAACACTGCTAGTATTATGTTCCGTAAAGAAGTTACAGTCACTTGAAATCATCAGGGAGCCGAGCCTATTGGAGGCACCCAAACTGTTATCGGTGACCGCCGGCACTGACCTCTGCAGCCGGCCCTGACCTCTGCAGCTGGCCCTGACCTCCGCAGCCGGCCCTGACCTCCGCAGCCGGCCCTGACCTCCGCAGCCGGCCCTGACCTCCGCAGCCGGCCCTGACCTCCGCAGCCGGCCCTGACCTCTGCAGTCCCTCCCTCACTAGCAGTCAGCCATATTGTGCCAGGGGTGCAGGTTGGCCTCAAAATCACCCAAAAAGTCTGTAAAACCTGAAGATGCCCAGATATCAGGGTGAATAAGTTCCTTTGCCTGGTAAAGTGGGCGTTCATTTTGCAACACCGTGAACCCAAGTTCCCAAAGCCAAATACGGCAGGAAATCTGCTGCTGACGTGAGGCAGAACTGAGGCTTGCCCCACAATTTTAACACCTTTCCTACAGAAGCCACACCGCCATGGGAACCAGACCAGGATTAAAAGAGGACTTTACCCCACTAACTGGAGTCTTCTGCTTGGACAGGGTTAGTGCTCCTGCAGGACTGGTAGATCATTTCGGTTAACAGATCGATTAAGCCTCCATAGACATTGTCACGTTGTGAGCCTGCAAAAAGTGGGAAGACATTGTGCTTAGTCGATACCTTTTCAGTAGAGGAGTGAAGATCATGGCTCAGCAGTGGATCCAGCTCTCTAGGAGAAGCTATGACTATGTCTATTTTAGATAAGGCTGTAAGCTTGGTTTTACTATGGTAATTGTTTGGTAAAAGTGCTATAATGTTGGAACAACAAAGTATGTCTACTTTACACACTGTACTTGGTCTTAAGGCCGTCTCTGAGAAAACAATCCAATTGATGTAGCTAAAAAGTTAATCATTAACCCAATATCCTCACACACGGTAACTTACACAACTGGAGCATTCTTCCACAGACACATACATTGCATAAATATGAATTTAGACAGAATAAGAGCAGACTGTAAGGAATGAAAAAGGGACAGAGAAAAACAATTTCCAAGATAAATCTTTACTGCGCTACAAATCAGAGACAGATGACAGCTATGATGTAGGACAGTATTAGAGGGTGGAAGCTGTTGATTGATATATATAAGTCCATGTCCACATTTAATTGAGACATATAGTCCTGTCCTGTAGTCATTAAACTAATGGTTTCAGGTACATTGTTTGGAAGACTCACTTTGGCCCCTGTCCTCTGTGGTATTTTAGGCTGTTTACCCTTCCTGAAATGAAATAATTGTATAATTGCTGGGAGGAAATGGCCAGCTCTGTATTCACTTGTATCCATATGGGAATCAGATTAGAAACATTTGAATTCCTACAAAGAGATGAGGCAGAAAACCATTTAATTGCTTGTTTAACATGAAAAGCTGCTCTAATTAATGCCAGAGACAGATGCCGCCAGGTCCTATGTAATAACCTGATATATAAGAGCAGTATAGAGCGTCGATAGCACTGTGAATGGGCGTTATACCTGAAATGACAGTTTAGGGCAAAAATACTTTTATTACACACCTGGATGCTTGTTATAGGAGACTGCTGTGGTACAGAGGACAAGAACTTGCACTTGTCTTGGTTGTATTGTAACATATAGTCCTTATTGGATCCACTTAATTTAATTTTTTTAGTCCCTAAAAGCAGGTGGGGGTTCTAATTTTGCAAGTTACAATATATTGTTATTAACTTTTATGCTGCCTTAATCCAGTAAAATATATTAGAGATATTTTCACCTACCTACTTGTGAGCTGGCTATTTCAGCTGACATTTATCAAATGAGTTTGGAAAATAAAGACGGAAATCTAAAGCTTCACTCCCTTCCCTGTTATTATCTTTTATTTATATATCACTGTCACTTAGAGATTATTTAACAATTCACATGAGTCCCTGCTCCATAGGAACTTACAGTCAAAATTCCCCACCGAACATACAGCCTAGGGTCCACACTGCAAGACAGCAATGCTAAGCACTGTACCAACATGCTGCCCAATAGAAAATTGCAAGCAACTTTTAATTGATTGCTTGTTGTTTGCATTCTTCACTCAGGCAGTGGAAAATGCATAAAAATGTTTTCTTTTTTATTGCGTTTTTAATTGGGACCAATATGTTTTATCAGAGAGCTCCGATGCGCCAGCAATTTTGCAAAAAATTGAAGTCTGAACAAATGAGCAGCAGGGACGTAGCAAAGCCCAAAGTATAAACAGAATAAAGTGTTATTTTGTAGTAGACGAGGTTGGTAATAATGTCATTGATTGTCATTTACATGAGATAATGTAGATTTTTACTTTGATGCTTCATGTCAGTAAAGTTTTTTTCTGTGGGGTTAACTTCAAAAACTGGGGATGAGCTAATTGCACAGAATGTTTAAAATCCAAAATAACTCTTGAGGACTCAGTAACGTAGAAACTGTCCAGGTATCTAGTAAGCACAAGCTCAACGCTGATACTTCACTGTAGGACAAAACAGCAACGAATAAAACTTCAACAGATGCCAGAAATAAAACAGTTAGCTCTTTATACAGGATGATACAATGAAGATAAAGACTTTGGTGATGTCAGACAATAGTGCGCTATTCCTCTATTAGAAGAGCTCAGAGGGTTCAGCACCCGGTAGTCAATGTTAGTTGGACCTGTGGTGGCCACTTTAGTCGGACCACCTCTATTATCCTAGGACAAAAAACTTTCTGCAAAAGCCTTTTATCTGAATGTTACCAGGTCCAAAGGAATATATTTGTGTAAGGGGGATAAATAATAAGGTATCAGGGAAGGTATGCGGAACACTGACCATGGTGGGCATTGTATTTATTAAATGGCAAAAATACCCTTGGAAAACCCCATGATAGGGTAATCTCCACATTATCATTATCATTGCCTTTTGGACCTACCGAGTTCAATATTTCATAATTCCTAATTGTCCTGATCCAGAGAAAGGCAAAAATAAAGCATTGGTTAAACACCCAACCTAGCCTCACATGGGGAAACAAAGATCCCTCCTGACCCCAAAAATGATGGGTCAACCATCCCCCTTAATGTCCTCTATTAATTATATCTACACTCTCCCCTCTTGTGATAAGGATTTCACACCTTAACCGCTCTTACTGTAAAGAATGCCTTCCTATGCTCAGGTGAAACTGTCTGTTTTATATTCACAGTTGATGACCCTTTGTATTCTGTATGGTTCTTGGTATGAACAGATTCTTTATATTGGCTTATAATGCATGTATACATATTTATTAGGTCACATCTAAGTCATCTGGAACTGTTGGGGCAGGATCCTGGGAGATTAGAGACAGGGGTGGAGGATCCGCTGGCAGGGGGCAGTCCAATGCTTCCTCGGGCACTTGAAACTGCACATGCCAGCAAGCCCGAGGTGTGGGAAGAGATACCAGAGCCAGTTGCTGAGAGATTTATGCCAGGAAAGGAGAAGAGCAGATGTACATTCAGAGATAAGGTAGGTGCTGTCATTGCTGGGAGTGCTGCCTTAACAAGTAGGGGCAATGGAGAGAGAAAAGTGTTCAAAGAAACTGCTAGGGAGATTGTGAGAAGATTTAAGAGCGACTATTGTGCAGGACAGTGCTGTAAGGAGAAGCAGTCCAAGAGGACAACGCCATTATAGTGAGACAAAAGGCGATGAGAAGTGCTGCCAAACCATTAGAGTGAACTGCATGTTTGAAAGAGAAAGCTGCCAGTTTTATTGAAAGAGCTGCCAATCTAACAGATAGAGCTGCCATATAACTAGATATTGCTGCCTCAAGTTGCTACAGGTTGAGAGTGAGTGTGAGCTGACAGCAGTCCAGGACTGGTCCAGAGGGAGTCCAAATCCAGTACAGAGGGAGTTAAGATCCAGTCTAGAAGTCCAAAGAGAGTACAGGACCATTCTTGTTTTTTTTGTAGAGTGTCATGATCCATTCCAGTTGTTCCAGATTTCTGCTTTTGCTAATATTTCTACATAATGACCTGTTGAGGAAAGTCACTGGGTGTCCCATACAGGCCTTTGATCTGTATTTCAATAGCCCACTAGGTTTCCTGAACTAGCCAGTGGCCACGCCAGTGCCAAGTGTCTCTTCCCCTTTTTCCCAGTGTGCGACTGAGTCATCACCAGTCCATAACCATGAGTCAGAGGTTTCCCAAGTCATCCCCTGGTAGATTGTGCCAAGATCAACAACCATAAAGAGAGAATACGGATGTTGGCGCTTTGTTTGAGAAGAGGTAAGATTAGCCTCGCTGTCAAATTTACCACTCGTCACCATCCAAGTCCGATGAGACACCCAACAGCTCAGGAGCTACACGTCATGTTTCCAAAGTGCTTTTCTAACCACTCTCTAATTGTTTATAACATGTCCTTTAGGACACAGAACATTATAATAAAGATTTATATTCACATAATGAATGTAACATTTCCATTTGTGCCTATTGAGATACGATTGCATGAAACTGATGTTACTAAACAGGGATGAGAGGTGTCAGAGACACAACATTCTGCAGACTCCTTGTAATTCCAATGCTCAGTGTTATATATCACACATCTCTGACAGCAAAAACATAATAGAAAGATGAAGACCGAGGAGAACGTCCTGTTTACACATTCCCGGTTTCATGGCAAATAATTGCTGACAAATTGCCCCAATCTCACTGGCCCACGTGTCAAAGATGATCTACAGGCAAGATATTTAGTTCCAGCTGTGGCCACAACGGATGCTATATGGGTATGTTGTATTGTGTGTGTGTGATCTGATCACATTTTGTATTTTATTTTATTGCTACAGCTTTTCTTACAGACAATAATGTCTTGTATCCAGTATATTACACGGCAGATTGAAGAAACTGGTTTGTTCATTGTTACTGAATAAAGTAACGTAAACCTGAAACCTCCCAGCGCTGTCAATCACCAAATACCACTGGGCCTGTTAAAAAGAAAGTAACAAGTTTGTAAATTAAAGCTGCCAATTACACAGGACGAGCTTTTAGACTTCATTCTGGTCTTACAACATGATCTGAGGAAAGCGTAATGAAGGCTGTCACCTGCGTTCTACCTCTCGCAGCTCCGGAATCACAGGTGGCAGAACTGGCTCTGGAAGGGCTCCATCCTCGTGCACATTTTGTTTTTTGTCTGTGATACTTGTACTTTCCTCCCGAACACTGGAATATTCTTTACTTACATAAATGAGATCTAATAGGAAGACTCTACAATGTCTGCGCTGCAATATTGTTTCCCGTGACTACAAGCATCGTTACCTAATTTCAGTTCTATATTCCTGGGTATTTCTAGAGTCGCCTCAGGAAGGACGCCATTCAATTACCTGAATGAAACAAAGCAGCCAGACATATGCATGTGGAATAGGACAAATGGGGAAGAGAATCACTATTAGTTTCTATAAAATCACTGGATACCAGAAGGGACAAGAAACATAGGATAATAAAGCAGACAGGTCTGAGAGCGTCGTTGTTGCAGATATTGGACTAACTGGAGGAAGGATATCACACAGTGCAACGGTCATATAAACCAAAGCATAAAAAATTATGCTGCAAATGAATGTGGGTCCTTATGCTATAGTTATAAAAGAGACGCATGGTTAACTAAGCAGGGTTGGGTACGATTTGTGGACAATGAAAATGGTTTAACTGTTAACTGTCCAGTGGGTGATACACTTCTGTTTAAAGTGAGCTGAAATGTACATTTCTAATGGGCCTGGCAATAATTCCTCTCACCAATATACCAGGGAGGCTCCATCTGCCGCCGTTCGGGCACCCATTGACTTTTGCCCACAGAATGACCGCGACATTTGTGCACCATGTTTGCGGATGACGTTTTGTTAACTCATTTTTGGCAAATTAATCCAGTAAGGACCTGTGATGTCATATTATGTCTTGTGCTTCAACAATGTATTCTCATAAATGTTCTCATAACTATTGGTCCAGTCCACAAAGCAGCTGACTCCATCGTGAGGAGGTGATTGATATAACTTAACCACCAATTTGAGTTAAAGTCATTATTAGATCCCTAAACTACTGGCTTCCCAGTGACAAGCTCCTTGGTATAATTACATACCTCCTAACGAACTCGATTTAGGTGGGAAAATCCTGATTTGAGAGCTACCATCTGTACTTTTGTTCCGACTCATGGGAAGTTTGTTGTAGGTATGTCTCCGCTATTATTAGCATGTGCCGTGTACACTTACCATTGGGGCACGTGGCATTTGACAACTATTTTAGGAGAGAAGAGGGAGGTTGGAGGCAGCCTAGTGATTCGTAAGTGCTGGACAAGCCCCTAGAGGAAGGGGCACATCCCTAACTTGACATGACCGTGCCGTTTTGTGAGTGCACACCTCCAATTACCCATTACCTCTGGGACAATGTCTGGAGTTATGTAACAAGGCCACAAACCTATCAGAGGGGCACGTTCCTATTGCTCTACTGCACATCATGCACATCTCTGTCTTGACGGTTCTTGAAGGACAACAACTCCCATCATTTCACCTTTACTGACCTTAATATATACTCTTTTTCCCTTTAAATAATCTTCAATAAACATTTGCTATTGATGCCCCGAGAATAAGAAGTGGTGGTAAGATTTGCATATAAGAGGCAAAGAATGAGGAATTTTACCATGTTATTGGCAATTATTGGAAAAAAAGGGACATTTTCAGGAAAAAAAAAGAATTCCGGGGATAAGTCTTGAAACTCTGGGTCTGAAAATTAGGGGCCGTTTTGAGCTATGGAAATGGAAATTAAATGCACACTTTCCTGACCATATCTGGACTGCAAATGGTCTAGTAGGTATTTGAGAAAAATCAGGTGAGTGTCTGAAATTCAGTATCTGAGCAGCACAGTGACGGCCTCTATTAGATTGGGATTATTGACACTTATTCCCTCTGCCCTCCTCTCATCCAGGTTACAGCGTCCAACCCAACAATTTTGTTTGCTTCATCATGAATAGGTTGTAGAGACATGTTTTACAGCCACAATAAACCAAGGCTATGTTTTATTTTACTAGCAATGTAACAGCATAGACAGCTTATGTATAAATAAGGTATATTTTTTCTTTACAATATTGCTTCTACAGAAAATCACTTGATATTTAGACCACTGGGGAGAAGATAGGAGCCTTCAAATTGAGGGACTGTGCATCTGCTGAAATGGAGGCATTTAATTGATTATTTTCTATATTGATTTCAAATGTGCTTTTTTCCCTGAATGGAGGAAATATTTCTGCAATATTTATGTTACAAAGCCGAACACATCCAAGAAAACACTGTATAAGGTGTCAGGGGCAATCAATTATTTATAGTTAGAGAAAAATTAAAAAAAACTATTCTATGAAATATTCACCTTTCACATCGCAAAATGTTCTGTTTCATCGTGAAAATCGATTTGCGTTAAATTTTGCCAGAATTTCACTTGTTTGTGTTTAAAGGACTCTATAAGAACATCAGATCCTCCTTGTTTTCTCCTTTTCCTTTAAAGTAATCACGACTTTGAAAATAATGTATCGAAAATACTTTAAAGGATTACAGCAAATCTTGGATTCTTTGTGGAGAGGACTTCAAAGCCTGGAAATGGCTGTAATTTCAGGGTCCATGTTTATCTCGGCCTCGGAGTGACTTTCTGTGTGTAACAGGGGAGCAATAAGACCACAAATCACATCTATCAGATATTGTCCATTAAGAACAAATAAATAGTTGTATAAAACTATAATAATCCAGGGAAACAGTTTTCATCTCAGCGTCAGATCTGTACATGCACTGGGGAGTAAGACGTGGTTCTCACATTGGGACATATAAGTGATTTAGTCCTAGGGTAGATTTACTAAACCTTCTAAAAAAGGAAAAGTGGAGGCGTTGCCCAAAGCAACCAATCAGATTCTAACTCTCATTTTCTAGAATGTTTGGATAAATTATAGCTAGAATCTGATTGGTTTCTATGGACTCTCCCTCTCTACCCCATCTCTCTCTACATCTCCCTCTCTCCAGCTCTTTCTCTCGTTCTCTTTCTCTCTCGCCCCCCTCTCTCTTTCTCCCCCCTCTCTCTCTTTCTCCCTCTCTCTCCAGCTCTCACTCTTCCTCTAGCTCCTTCTCTCTCCCCATCTCTCTCCCCCTCTATCAATCTCTCGCTCTCTCACTCTCTCCCTTTCTCCCTTTCTCTCTCCTTGTCTTTCTCCCTCTCTCTCTCCCTCTCTCTCTTCGTCTCTCGCTTTCCCTCTATCTGTATCTCCCTCTCTCCCTCTCTCTCTCTCTCTCCCCTTTCTCTCTCCCCCCCTATCTCTCTCTCTCCCCTATCTCTCTCTTCCTCCTTCTCCCTTTCTCTCTCTTCCTCCTTCTCCCTTTCTCTCTCCCGACCCTTCTCTCTCCATCCCTTTCTCTCTCTCTCTCTCTCTCTCTCTCTCTCTCTCCCCGATCTCTCTCTTCCTCCCTCTCTCCATCTCCTCTCGCTCTTTCTCTTTCTCTCTCCATCTCCCTTTCTCTCTCTCTCTCTTTAGAAATTTCTGCTGCATCATTCATAGTTGTCTGCACACTACTGACTCTCTGTCCTCCTAATTATATCAGGGTTCGCTTTCTCCACCTTACAGTTGCCGGCAAACACAAATTGTCTTAGTATAATGCAGCTTGCTGCCCCAGTATTGCCAGCAAATATCTGCGCCAGGGCTATAGATGCCTAGAGATGACTTATTTGTAAGATACAGAAGTATGCAGCACAGAGCTGGATGATGCAGCAGGATTTAATATATATAAGCCTAGTGGCGTGTGTTAGTCTGTGTGTGTGTGGGAAAAAATAAAAACCAAGCTGCAGTGCCACCTGCTGGGCGGAGTTATACACTGACCTACTAAATTCTTAGTGTGTGTGGGGAAAAAACCTCAGGGCTGAAATTTGGTATACTAAGATGTCTTTAAATTGTTAATTTAATTTGTTAATTGTTAAAAGTGTTTATAAAGATTTTAAAAATATATAAATTTCTTGAAGGAGAAGTGACAGTGGGGAGTGGTTGGTGGTTGCCGGGGGTGACAGAGCGAGAGGAGTGTGATACTCAGGACCGCTGAGAGAGATCCCTGTGTCTGGATAGACATCTGGATTGATGTGGCGATAAAGATGAAGGATGAGGTGGTGACATGTGGACAAAACCATGTTAAAAAAGGGTGCTTGCGTCGGGAAGTAACGCTCTTCCCCTGAGGAGGCCTGGGCTAGGCCCAAATGCATGACAAGAACCTTTTTAACACCTTAAGTAGCTTGATTTGAATAGAATGCATGAGTATCATGCACGGGTTAACCTGTCTACTCATATGTGTCTTTCATAACATTGGGGTTGAGAAACGTTTTGCCTGGTGAGACAAAAATGCATTTATTCTTTATTTCATTGGTGCAGAGAGCAGAATTTCCCTTTAAATTTGGTGGCATTAGACAGTTCTGTACAGCGATGTGTAATACGATTAATGCTATATAAATAACAATAATACATAACTAAAAATGCAGATATCTGTTAAACAAGGAGCTTAGGATAAACAAGCTCTGGTTTCCAGGGTGTGGATAACTGACATTTCAGGATAGGAAGGATT
Source organism: Mixophyes fleayi (assembly GCF_038048845.1). NCBI lineage: Eukaryota > Metazoa > Chordata > Amphibia > Anura > Limnodynastidae > Mixophyes > Mixophyes fleayi. The sequence continues at coordinate 2,086,148 of NC_134413.1, read as the reverse complement.
TAATTTGTTGCATCAAATTTGCTGGATAAACCTGAATGTCTTCTCAGACATCTCTCGCTCACACAGCTGGAATGTGTAGGGTAGATAGGTGGAGGCACCAATGACTCACCTGCAGGTGGAGCTCACCTGGGGCACAGCACCCCCTAGTGGGGAGAAACAAATCTCTCTTTACTTATGGACAGATCTCTTACATACATTTCAGAACACTTGGGTGTTGAAATCTTTCTTTGTTTTAAGCCAGTGTCCACATTATCAGTCTGCTGGCCTGAAATTACAAAGATATAATATATGAAATATGAATCTGTTAGAGATGGAAGTTCATAAAGCATGAGCCATTAAAGCTTTGTATGTTGTTTTTGCTAATATAAGATACATTTTTCTTACTGATAATAATGCATGACATTTATAGTTAAAGGGAATGTATCATTATAGATGGTTGTATTGATTCATGTTATTCTGCAAATCGGCTGCATTTCAGCAATTTGCAAAAACCATCCACACGTCCATAGCCTTATGCAAGGATCGTACAGTCCCCAGGACACTCGTTCTCCCTGGACTGTAGTAGATTACCGAGCTGTACTATAATCTTCATCTTCACTCCTGTCCTGTACTCACTCGCTCCATTTACATTTTACTAAGCCAAATAGTGACAACATTTATAGCTTTAGAAATCGCTCCTTTCAAGTTTGTTGAATTGATGACTTGTGCAGAACTGGTATGGCCAAGTAACTAATCTGTTGTATTTTTCAAACAAACCTTTACCCCCTTCACTAAACACAAAAAAGAGCAAAATTTTCTCCTATTCGATAAATTGGCAGTAAAATATATCATTTATTTATTATTTATTATATTTATGTTGCAGGTGGATTTTGACCTTAAGTGTCACCTCAACCACACAGCAGATTGAACTGACTGCCGTCCTGCCAGCTGTACTCCTACACTATAATATCTACAGGGCCTGATTCATCAAGGAAGGCATACTGAGCTACATGGAGTGGATCAGAAGATACGTGCCCTGATGAATTCAGGTGTAGGTTCGCCCTGCTCTCCTGCACAGGACACATTAGTGTGTACGCTCCAACACTGTACAATTATCGTTCCAAATGCCATTGTATCATTTCATTTGATTTTATAAAAGGACTAAAAATCTCTATAAACGATGGAACGATCGTGCTAATTCTGCAGTGTGTACGCACTCACAATCAGGATCTCCATAGAGTTTACAGAGTCAGGATCTTTTCAGCTGATAGTTATGACAGATGAAGAGCACAGATCTGAGGGTAAATCTTGTAAAACGAGTATATTGTGTACACAGGAATCAGCTGCTGATCGGGACCTTCAGTTGTTGATAAAATCGTTAACGATATCACATCAGGAGACATTTTCTGTAGTGTGCACCCAGCCTTACACCTTCAGGCCCAATGGGCTTATTATGAACTGGGTAAAAAGATGAATGTCACTGCAGTACAATAATATATCTGGGGTCTCCCTGACTGTTTCAATCCAGCTTAAGAGTTTAAACGTTTATCCTGAATCCAGTTACAATATTGGCTATATGTCAGTAGGTAATAGGGACGATGGTCTGGAAGATAGATTGTATCAGGAGGCTGATGTTACATGTAAGACCTGTTCAAATTGATTTTCTCGGCCCCTGGAATGGGGAACTAGAACAAGCGATCAGCCTTTGAGATGCAACTTGCAATATTAATGGGCCTTGCGCTCGAATCTGTCCAATTGCCCTGCAGTCCTACAAGTGGCTGATAATGACAACAGATACCAGCCCTATTGTACTGGGATCACATCTGTAGGAACTGTGGATTCAAGGAACCGGTGGATTCCACGGACATCTTATGCATCAAACCTCAAGGAGTTGAAGATGGTTTAGTTAAACCTCCAGGCCTTTGCAAAACAGGTAAAACGAGCCCCTAAAATGGTCTGGATAGGACTGAGAGAACTTGAGACCAAATTATACACTTTTCAGACAAATGCAAAATGAGTTGAATATTGTCATTTTCTTTTCAATTACACTCAAGACAGACAAGAAGAGTCACAATCAGCTGGTGGAGTTTTTGTTATACAGCAAACACCTGAAGCCAAGAACTGGATCCTTCTAAATGGTGCTGGTTTCTTTGCAGCGATGCTGAAGGCAGCTCATAGCCGTCTATAACTCTCCGTAGAGCTCTATAGTAGAATTATGGATGGACTACAGCCCTCCAGTGCGAACAATGCGGCTCGACACAGTATTTGGCTCCAGGTAACGGGGTCCTGGGGGCCCTCTCGTCTGTTTTCTGTACATGGGTAGAATATTTAACCAGCCACAGCTCCACTCAGTCCTTTAACGCTTTTCATGCCCGCTGCCTTAATGCAGTCTAGGAAAAGAAAATTGAGATGCGATGAGATAAATGATCTTTTTTTCTATTACGGCTTTACAGAAGCCTGAAACATGAATGTAATATAAGTGATATTATGTTCATGTGGGATGATTTTGCATTGTCAGATGAATGAGGAATGAAAGATCAAAGTGATTCATTAAAGTACTGCAAAACATAGAATGGCGAACGCTTGTGACAAAAAGCTGTTTCCTTCTCTCGTCCTGACTTCGGGGGCATGGTTACAACTCTCCACCAGCACAATTACACGACAGCTGTTTCACATCCTAGAAACATGTAACTAAGCAAGTTAGAGTACAATAAGCCATGTCCTATTTATCTCTACTCAGAAATCGTTTGACATTGTTCAGTTCCCCAGGGGGATAAGGAACACAGAAAATGCAGAGAGAAAAGGAGGTTACGTCTGGCAAATCCAGGCTCCAGGCTCCCTTCCTCTGCTACACAGCAGCCGGAACAGTGCAGGCATCCCGATGAGGCAATTTACACCTGCAAACCACCCTCTGTATTACCTGTGACCTCACACACCTGTATCAGACGGCCAGACCGTTCCGAGCGATTACCTGAAAGCATCCACCAGGAATGCAATTTCAAGAATTTGTAACACTCCAACACTGACCTACAATCTTATGAGGCTTTTTTTTTATTAAATGTACTTGAAGCACAAAGACAAAATGATCTATTTATCCTCTTGGCTTCCAACGAGTCTGTTTACTAAGGCATTAATTCCTCATCTATACTGTAATCGCAATTTATTCATATAACATAACTTGTTGTGGCAGGATACAAATCCTTGGGGAGGGAAAAAAAAATCACATTATTTATTAAGCTGGCAAATAAAAATAATTGTGTGCAATTTAGTTATAGTGTATTTTGCCATTTGATTTGTTTCCAAGAAATGGAATCTCACAGATACAAGCTGAGCTCTGTGTCCGTTTATGAAAAATATTAAGATATATATAAAAGGAAAATTGTAAAAAGAAAATTTAAAAAGCCATCGAGACAAATTTTAATGTTATCCAGATTTGGGTACGTTTAATATATGATATATATATATATATATATATTTGCCAGACAGACTTATTATCTTTTATTTGTATAGCCCCAATCATATAATGCAGCACTGTACAGATAAAATATATTCATACCCATCAGTACCCCACAATATGTCATCTGTGGGCGGAGCAACATCAAATACCGCCACACGCATTTCACTAGCGAAGTGGGCGGAATGCTCTCCCAGGGGCCCTCTTAGAAATTCATGAGTCCTGGACATTCTGTGAGAGTAGACAGCTATGGTCCCTGCCCCATTAGAGCTTGCAATCTAAATTCCATACAACAAACACACATCATTCTATTTTGTAAGAAGCCAATTAACCTTCCAGTAACTTTTGTAGAAAACCCACACAAACACGCGGAGAACATACAAACTCCACACAGATTGGGCCCTCAACAGTATTGATAACGCATGACGCTCTGAGATGGCAATGCTAACCACTATGCCACCATGCTGTACCCATATTTGCTTGTTGCCCTTTAATTTGACAACACATAAACGTGAGGCTGAGCGCTGAGTATGCGCTGAGTAACGTTGTATCTACACAGGTCAGTTACCACATACAAGGTCAGTACCAAGGAACAGGTCAGCTTGGCCGGACAATACATTTATAACTTCGGGCAGAGCTTGGAATGAAAGTCATATTTGGTCTAGGGGTGTGCACCTAAAATACATCTGTAAATTAGCCTTTAAGTAGACAAACGAACATTTAGCAGACTCAGTGGGCGTCATCTATGAGAAACTGTGGAGGTAAAACACAGAGGTCATTACTGTCTGCTGGTGAGGTCTGGCTCTTGATTTCCACCGATTTAATGGACACATACATGCACTGGTCGGGCAAGATGACAGTGAATGCACATTATCGGGAGGACCATGTTTTAGCTCCCTAAAATAGGTGAAACTACCAGGAAATGGTGATGTCTGGTCTCATTCTGAGATATGATGACCTCCACGGAATCTGTCTTCGGAGTCCAGCGATAAAACAGTTAAGAATTAAGAGCACAGACAATAAAATCTCTTTTGCAAAGAATCTATAGAGGGGAATAAAATGTGCACATAGATTAAGCCTCTCAGAAATCTGGAAAATCTCCCGGTGACACTAAGTCGTGTGAAACAAGAAAAAAGTAAGTCAGAAAAGAAGTTACTTAAGATCCAAATATTCCCCATAAAACTCCGTAGATCGAGTGGGTTTTGCATTCTTGGATTTTGAACTACAAGAAACAGTGTAACAGTGATGAACTGATCCATATATAAAATTATACATGGTTCTCTACAACCAATTACCCCGCAGATTCCTCCACTCACTGCCTACAAGTAATACAGACGAGATCACATGAGCGCCACCTATCTCAAAGTGCGTGAAATAGAATTTTTGATGCAATATGGAGGCAATTATTAGGAGACACGTACAGATGGTAAAGGTGAATATTTATTCCATTGGACGAGCTCCCACACAATGTGGATTTATATATCGTGCAAGTTTTTTAAATATATATATATATATCCATACTCCCAATTTTCCTGAGATGAAAGATATAAGTCTGCTGCATATAAAAATAGTGTACTCAGGTGGTAATTGTTTATTGGACAGAGATACAAGACAATTTTCTGCAATATATGACTAACCCCGCTGACATAACAACAGTACATACAGGAAGGTCTTCAAATGAGCGTTTCATCCTAAAGTGCAGTAAATATTCCAGAATCCATATAGTCTCCCTGGGGAGGATGCGAAAGTATTATTCTTTTTCTTTTTTTGTCAAATAATGTTTTGTTTGTTTCCAGCATATTTAAAAAAAAAAAACACTGAAACTCAGTGACTGTGAAACGTCGTTCCCACTGCAGAATCTCTTCTTTAGATGTCAGACTTGTAGTGACCCCACCGAGCCGCGGCTCTGTCAGTTTAATGTGTCCTTTCAATCACAGCGCACGCTATGGCAGAGTCACGTCTTCTCTGAGTGCCCAGCGAGAGCGCGGTCCTGCTGGTAAAACTATCAATAAAATAAAAGCCAGAGAGGGGGGAACCAGCTTTAGGGAATGTGTCTTTTAATGTTCCCGCACTCCGGGACACTTTTTGGATAAATTGAACCCAACACATTATTGGGATGTCACATGATTGCTGAAGATGTTAGAGAGAATGACATCACTGGCGCTGAATGTTTCCCATGACAGACATGGTGATCATTTTGATGGTCAACTTCACCAATTTAAGTCTAATTAGAAATGATTGCATGTGGTGTCCACCAGAGACCACCATTGATGACTGGGAATGATTATAATCTATTTGGTTTCAATACTCCCGTCCTGAAAACAGGAACAGCAAATGTGATCGTAATGTGTGTCTAAGTCTAGGTGGGTATTGGTCAACCACACTGTTAGACTGGACTTGTCGTGTGTATGGGGGTCACAAATTCACTAGGTAGAATGGACGTGTACCTGCCAGCAGTTGGGTCAACTGCACAAAGAGGCGAAGAGTTTAACATGCCCAATGGGATAAGGGACCCCCCGCAAAGAGGTTTGGTCTAAGCTGTGTAGAACGTGCAGGTTGCGGCTCTCAGTGCCAGTCACTAGCGAGGCAGCTGGACTCACGAGTAGAGAGTTGTGAACAGAAGGTTTGTCTGGGTAGCCGAGGTCCGAACCAGAAGATACAAACAGAACCACAAGAGTCATCTGGAACAAGCCTAAGTCAGAACCAGGATATCTCGGCTGGATCAGAACCAAGGAGTACTGAGCACAAGAACCAACACCAGGTCACAGGAGAGGTGATCTAATACTCTAATACAATTGTACACAGATCTAGTTATTGAGCAGTAAGTCAGACACATGTGGTTGTTCCAAGGTTATCAGATTACTTTTTGCTTCTCTGTTTAACACATCTATATGGAAAGAGCTCAGATCCATGCATCGTGTCCCTTCCAGCAGCCCGTCTACTGGAAAACACAATTCCAGGCGCACTTTGTCCGACATAAAAGCTTCAAACACACGTGTTACATGTGGTAAGGTCCTCATGAGTAATTTGCATATAATTACTTTGAAGGATCTCTTCACTCTTTCCACTATGTGGAACTTTTACCTGTATCCACAAATCTCCAAACCTGAGAGTATCTTGATGTTCCCGAAACAGATCCAAGGACCTTAAATGCTCTTTAATGCAACATTGAGGGTCTACACTTTTTGTGGGCTGTAAATGTGTTTAAATTCTCCTCTAAACAACTATAATTGTTCTCTGAGTATGAATTTGACGTTGCCAGGACTGAGGGTTGGGAAGATACTGGTGATCAGCGGCCAGCGGACCTGGACAGTGACCATGACCTTGGTGGGACGACTGGTTGCTAATATATTCTATAAACTTAGCTGGAAGTCTGGCAGCGAGGTTGAGGGCAATCTAACATGAATATCTCAACAAGCTTTTTATTCTGGGGCAGCTGGTCACAGGGCGCAGTGTATAAATAAAGATGAGGAGGTCACTTATAGTCAGGGATAGGTAACATTTGACCAGGCTGGGTAGGAGCTAGTGAGCCAGGTCACCACTCCGTCATTCCATGGGTGGATTGTCAGAATTCCTTGCAGAGCCGCTATCGTCAAATGATGCTGAGATCACTACTATAGGGTGTTGTATAAGGACAGAAATAGATTCAAGGTATGTGATTTGCTGCTGGGGGTGTGACCATATAATACACAATGTGCCCCAGCAGTTCCCAGTATTTCAACACAATTCCCATAAACCATTTGCTACTGGGCAGCTTTAGATAATATTTTCCCAAGATACAGATACAGAAGGCAGAGAGTCAATAAAATATAATCTATAATTGTTAGTTTACTGTAGGAATATTCCCAGTAACAAATAAAATGTCCAGTAATTATACCCAGCAAGATGTAATATATCAATAACTGAGCCCAATAACATATAATGGCCCCAGTAATATAATTAGTAATAATTCCCAGCAAGGGGCAGTTTTCCAGTATTATTGCACCAAAAAGATGTAATATATCAGTTGTATTGTTCATCATCATCAACATTTATTTATATAGCGCCAGCATATTCCGTAGCATTTTACAATGTTGGATAAACACAGTAACATAACATTACTGGGTAATACATACATAGAGGTGAGAGAGCACTGCCCACAAGCTTACAATCTATGGGATAATATAACGTGCCAGTGATAATGTCCAATAAGATGTACTATGTCAATAGGATGCAATTACCAGTAAATCTGCATCAAGTTGCTACAATGCTCACGAAGATGCGATATACTACTACTACTAATAATAATAATAATAATGTCCAATAGAGTAATAGTGGCCATTATAATGTCATATTTCAGAAGTTTCCACTGTGCCCTGCAGTGCCCCTCCGCTATCTATGCTGTCGCTACCTCTCTCCTGGCGCTCAGTGTCGTACATCACGTGACATGCCGCTGCCAGCTTCTAAGTGGCCTCTACTCTGGCGGACACATGTATCATCCCAAGTGATGCGTAAGTCTGGGCACCACTGGAGCGCTCCTAGCAGCTGCCCACCATCAGTAACGGCAGCCCAGTTGTGGCCCCTTGGCAGCTGGCTGCTGTGGAGGTAACTAATCTCTGACTATGCCACAGAAACTCAAACTGTGGTGGGGCGACTCTCTCTCAAAGTAAGAAAACGATTGTCACCCTGCTATCCTGCCCAGCCCACTCCTGGTAAGAGAAGATAACAAATGCACCAAGTATTAAACAACAATACTGGTATGTGTATTGTTTCTGGCTGCATTCATAATTAATATGATAATGATTAAAGTAAATGCTATGATAAAACACAAACAAAGCAAACAAAACTCACATCATAAAAGCAATAATAATAATACATCTCCTAGGTCACTAGAATGATTTCTGTACTGTATATCATACACTATAATGTTCTCAGTACTGTGCATCATGCACTAGAATGCTCTTGGTACTGTACATCATGCACTAGAATGCTCTCTGTACTGTGCATCATGCACTAGAATGCTCTATGTACTGTGCATCGTGCACTAGAATGCTCTCGGTACTGTGCATCATGCACTAGAATGTTCTCGGTACTGTGCATCATGCACTAGAATGTTCTCGGTACTGTGTATCATGCACTAAAATGCTCTGTGTACTGTACAACATGCATTAGAATGTTCTCGGTACTGTGCATCGTGCACTAGAATGCTCTGTGTACTGTACAACATGCATTAGAATGCTCTTCTTTGCCGTGTTTTTTTTTTATAAATTATGTTCTTGATGAAACAGGCCATTTTACAAGCGTGAAGTTCTAGAATTACAATCTTGAGTCCCTCTTGCATGGAATGACAACCTGCACCATATTTGTAATTGTGCATTTTGCGGAATGAATGCAGCTGGGATGATGACAGACAAATATTTCTGTGTGTGGTTTAGGGAGAGTAAGATTGGGAACACTTATGGCAACTTCTACTTGTGAATTGTGCACATTTTATGGCTAAATGTGGAATGTGTTTCATATTCTACAGAACAGTTTTGGACGTTTCACTAATCTCTATCTTTGATAGAGAGTTTCAGGAGCGGTTTATTAAACACTGCACATTAAGAGGTTAAACATTCGTCATCTTCCCAATGATAGTAAAATATCAGTGATTGTTCCTTGATGTTGAGTCCCGGGAAATGTTACACAGCCCGTGGGATGAATCTGCTTTGCCAATTTGCTGAAGGGCCCAATGATTTCTAGTTACACCTTGGTTAATTTTTTCCTGTTTGTTTGTCTTGCTCCTATAGCAACAATTAAGCAGAAAAACAATCTGTCAACTCCTTGCTATAAAGTTCTAGTTCTTGATCAGAGCTGAAGATCATTGAATGATGATTGTTTCACTGTAGGGGACTGTACCTTCAGAGGCTGCGGAGTCCTATGCTGGAAATAATGTCTGATGTTATATGCAAAGGAAAGTTAATATGGATAGTGCACAATTAAGATATATCTGCAATGACATCATGTATTCCTTTGCTAATTACATGCAATTCCCATGGCCTTTAAATAATTCATTAATGCTAGCATCATGAAATTTCTCACCGTGTGTAATTAGTGTGAGATGTCAGCTAGAGAGACATCAGACATATAATAACACACCCAAAATGCATAGCTGTCTCTTGTCCTGAAATCATCTTGACATTATGACAGGAGTCTACGAAAGGGATAATGTTTCCAGCCACCATAACCTTGTTAGTACGATCGAAATGAGGCCCCCACGATACAGACACAGATGGCTGTAATATTACTTCATTCCCACCCCATGACTCCAACAATATTATTTTTGTAGATAAATTGTAACATTGTAGAAAGGAGATGTCTGTCAGACAGGGGGGCTGCATGAGGTGATTAAAGGGTGAAGGATTGAGAAGCATTTTAGTTACACCATGGAGGTCTCCACACACTTCCGGACTGGCTGATCCAGTACAATGGCTCCTGACAACCATCTGTTTTGATGAGAAGTAGCCACAATAAGTGAATTGCGTTGAGAATGTCTTTTGTCTATGAGATAAAGTCTTCTGCTGGATCAGGACAATCGACTGTCCGACACTAATCTCAGGACAATTTAAAGTCACCATCAGTAACTATGGTCATACACGGAGATATCTAAGTACAATTGGCCACACATTTGTGTCCTTATCAGACAGGTCTGGCTGTTTGTCCCAGTGCTGAAGTACTCCAGATCCTGTGGGGCACAATGGGTATTGTCAGATGATGTTCACTCAAATGGTCCATACACTGGTTCCCTGTGTGCTCCAAAATCCATTACCAATTACTCACCCTTACCTACACAGCCCTCAACACAACCCCTTCATACATCTCAGATCTCATATCAAAACTCTCTCTCCTGCCCTCTTAGATCTACCTCTGACCTGCGCCTTGTCTCCTCTCTGATAACCACCTCTCACTCCCTCCTACAAGACTTCTCCCGTGCTGCTCCCCACTTATGGAATTGTCTACTGCGCCCAATCAGACTTTCCCGCAGCCTTCAAATCTGTAGAAGAACACTCACTCCTCTTGTTTCAGTTGTGCCCTCTTCCACTTAGAATGTAAGTTCTCTAATGAGAAGTTTCCTCCATAACCCTTTGTTTTCATGTCTGCATTTATTTTGCCTAACCTTCCCTACTGTACAGCGCTGCGGAGCACTGTGGCACTCATAGTCCCAACATAGCCCCAGTTGATCAGTATCAGTGGTAATTTTGTGACCATACATAACAGTATATACCTTAAGTGCCCTAAATGATATCAATGGATTGCAACAAAAAAGGGGTCTACTGAATTAAGTTACGGCAGAATGTAGTAATAAATATTAACACATGCTCGTTCATTTAAATTCCACCTGTGGCCTACAGATAATGGGGGTAGCCATTTTTAGGGCTGAACCAATATTTGGGAGACTTCTACACTTGGTGCGGTCTCATCATCTTGGGAACTCGAAGATTAAATTCCCAGAACGTTGCTCATCTCTAGTGACAGGTGCAGGTTAAACACCGTTATTTCTGGTTTAATTAAGAGCTACATTTTTTTCAAACAACTGTATATTTCTCCTTAAATATCGTTTTTTGTTAGGTGAATGTAGTCAGGATGCGGCTCCAGCCTTAATTCACCTGTAAATTGTCACAATATATTTTTGCGAGGAAATTGTAGTAATAATATATAATAAATGTATACGGTCATAAGAATGATCTCCAGGTGGAGTTTGTAACTTTCAGGCAGATTGTAGCAGATGACATCACTTCTAGTGTTGTCTTTGAGGAAACTTTATCTAGAAAATGTTACAGCAAACAATTCATCTCCTCCGTGTACAGCCTGTGGGGCTTCTATGACAGTTTTATCTTTCACACTGAAATTCCTTCTCTGTCTCCATAAAGTGAAGTATTTTACACCTTCGCAGAAATGAAGATATAGAAAATCACATCTCGCTTTTCCCTGTTTGTCATATTTGTCTGTAGATTACAGCAGAACTGGTCTTTATCAGTCTTGGGGCGTGACGCGTTTCATCTTTTCTGCTGAAGAATTAGATGCCGCCCGGGCAGCTGAGCGTTTATCTCCTGAGACTGAGAATTAAAGAAATAATAGTTAGATCAGGATTTCTGAAACAGAGCAGATGAGTTCTGATTCTACTCGTATTCCAAATAGCGTCATGGAAGTGCCCAGTCGGCGACCAGTTACTATCCACTGTCTTATACCAGCCAATAACTGGTAAATATTTACCCCCAACTAACCACCCCAAACACAGCCAGATGTCAGTTACTATCTACCGCTTTATATCAATTAATAACTGGTTACTAATTACCCCCATACAGTTACTATCTACCGCTTTATATCAGCCAATAACTAAGTACTAAACACCCCCAACCCAGCCAGAGACCAATTAATATCAGATATTTACACTACTGTAGAGATCATCATCATTTATAGTTATAGGCGTAACTTTAAACCTAGCGTATAATTCCTGTTCAGAGTGAGCTCATAATTGAGTGTACAATATTAAAGATAAACAAAATTGTTCAGTGAACTTTCCACCTTATTGCGCATTTTGTTGCCAGAATTTGGCCTTAAACGTTCCCAGTTCTACAACAAGCACATCACACAGCAGGATGAATCCATTGTTTACAGCGAGGAAAGACAATTACGCTGTGATTTTGCTACTATTTCACTTATCTGTATATAGTAACATCTTGGACTAGCACTGATCGCTGACAAATCTAACCATGGTTTAGACAATGACTGTAAAAAGCAGTTGCGTTTGGTTTAAAGTTAAACAGACATATGACTTGCTATGCACTTGTCCACTGAGCCACAAGATTCCCATGCATAGTTATTATTATTACCATTTATTTATATAGCGCCAATAATTCCGCAGCGCTGTCCAGAGAACTCACTCACATCAGTCCCTACATCATTGGAGCTTACAATCTAAATTCCCTAACACACACAGACAGACACACACAGACTAGGGTCAATTTTGATAGCAGCCAATTAACCTACCAGTATGTTTTTGGAGTGTGAGAGGAAACCGGAGCACCCGGAGGAAACCCACGCAAACACGGGGAGAACATACAAACTCCACACAGATAAGGCCATGGTCGGGAATTGAATTCATGACCCCAGTGCTCTGAGGCAGAAGTGCTAACCACTGAGCCACTGTGCTGCCCAATAATCAATAATGATGGCAATAATCAAACCTTGGTCACTTCTTTCAACTTCTATCTCATCTACATTCACATTAATATTAATATTATATATATACATAAACCAATTTAAATAAAAAGATCTAAACACATAGTCATGACACATGAAATAATGACAGCCCTGTCCAATTGCTGTCATGTCACTAATTACTAACTTCAGGATCACTACTTTTAAAGCAGCGACCGACTGCCAGGAGCGTAGAATGCGATGGGAATGTGATATCACTGGTTTGTAGAGAATTCATCTGCTGCATGAATAACACAATGTCTGCCTCCGGTAGACCGTGGACATTAAATTATATAATGCAATGGGCCCAAATGTTGTTACTTTAGCAACCAATGAGACTCTTACTTATTAGTACCGGTTTCCCAATGAAAGCAAACATGTGATTGCTATGGACTAAAGTACCTCTATGCACATGTTAATAAGTCTGTGAGCTTAGGTGCCAGGTATATTAATATTCACATAATAGTGCTTAGCATCTATAATACACCTGGGGGTAAATGTATCCAGTTGAGAGTTTTCTGGTAGGTTTTGAAAACTAATCAGATTCTAGCTATCATTTATTTAGTACATTCTACAGAATGATAGCTAGGATCTGATTGGTTGCTATAGGCAATATCTCCACTTTTCAAACCTGCCGGAAATCTCTTAGCTTGATACATTTACCTCCAGGACTATTGTAATTGTCCTAAAATCGTTCATCTTGACCTGTGTCCTAGACGGTTAAACTGTGAATTATACTTCAAACCAATATGAGTAAATATATAATTATATTCCACCCTATTTGCAATATTATGTAACTATTTACTTATCATCCAAATAGCAAATTGTTGGTTGCAACATTTCCATGAATTATTAGCAGTTTCTGCTGTCGCCGTATTCACAATCTGCGAGAAGTCGGAGCTTGATTCATACTCAGAATAGACAAATAAATTGTGTATATGTAACGTGTTTGCAATGTGATTTGAATTGTCTGTGATTACGACGAGTGTGATGGAGGAGAAGGTGGTTTATGTCTTTTGTTACAGCTCAGCTTAAATTAAAATTGTTGACAAACCTGCAGGAAGATTCCCTGACTTCATTCAGCGTGACAGGGACGGGGAGGGCTCGGTGAATCAGGGCTATTGTTGCACTCGTCACGGCTGATAATAAACTCTTAAGAACCAGTTATTGTACAACACCTACAAACCATGAATCAGTAGAGATGGCTGAGTATCTTATTCTGGCAGATTGCTTCACAGAGACTGTGCGGGATTATAGAGGGCATGGGTGATATAAATGTTTTATTTTATTATTGGTACGTTTGTAATCTTAAAGAACTCAATTCACATCACAATATTCCCTATAAATAGTTCTAACGCTGTAAGGTCATTTTCTTCACATCTAACGGCTCATCCTCATCATCACCATTTATTTATATAGCGCCACTGATTCCGGAGCGCTGTACAGAGAACTCACTCACATCGGTCCTTGCCCCATTGGAGCTTACAGTCTAAATTCACTAACACACAGACACAGACAGAAACCGGGAGAGACTAAGGGCAATTTAATAGCAACTAATTAACCTACCAGTATGTTTTTGGAGTGTGGGAGGAAACCCACGCAAACACGGGGAGAACATACAAACACCACACAGATAATACCATGGTCGGGAATTTAACTCATGACCCCAATGCTGTGAGGCAGAAGTGCTAACCACTGAGCCACGGGCTCCTTTAGAATTGGATGTACAGTAAGTTTGTTTTTTCCGAATAAAGTACAGAATTCCCGTGCTGCAAATATACACCAAAAACGCTTACGCCTACCCTCGTTTCATTGACTTGTGACTCCTTATACAGAGTGGGGAGGGGGGGCTCACGTTGGATGAGGACAGTAAGGGCGTGGTCACGTATTCGGACACAAGTAGACGTGGATTTGCCTCTTGGTGACGTATCTCTTGCCGTTACTGGAGCGCTAACCAACCACTTCTGATTATCAAATTGCGTATTGACTCCTCCATCTGATAGTACTTAAATCATTAGCAACATTGGTCCCCATTTGATGTCTAAATGAGAAAAGAACAGATGTGAAGATGTTCTGTATTTAATAATATTTTATATGGAAGATATTATCACGTTTTTACTCACCCCCCCATGTCTTGGTTGGAGGGGGTATAATGTCTGCCCTAGGACCCCCTCATGTCTTGGTTGGAGCGGGTATAATGTCTGCCCTAGGACCCCCTCATGTCTTGTTTGGAGGGGGTATATTGTCTGCCCTAGGACCCCCTCATGTCTTGGGTGGAGGGGGTATAATGTCTGCCCTAGGACCCCCTTGTGTCTTGGTTGGAGGGGGTATAATGTCTGCCTTAGGACCCCCCCGTGTCTTGGTTGGAGGGGGTATAATGTCTGCCCTAGGACCCCCTCGTGTCTTGGTTGGAGGGGGTATAATGTCTGCCCTAGGACCCCCTCGTGTCTTGGTTGGAGGGGGTATAATGTCTGCCCTAGGACCCCCCTCGTGTCTTGGTTGGAGGGGGTATAATGTCTGCCCTAGGACCCCCTCGTGTCTTGGTTGGAGGGGGTATAATGTCTGCCCTAGGACCCCCTCGTGTCTTGGTTGGAGGGGGTAAATGTCTGCCCTAGGACCCCCCTCGTGTCTTGGTTGGAGGGGGTATAATGTCTTCCCTAGGACCCCCTTGTGTCTTGGTTGGAGGGGGTATAATGTCTGCCCTAGGACCCCCTCGTGTCTTGGTTACCACTGCTAGGATTATAACACTGTACTCCATCACCTAGTAATATTGTCTGTAACCAATGAATGTTATGGATGTATATTGATATTTAATAGAGAGACCAGATATTCCAGCAGATGTAATAATATGTCTAGAAGATTTCACAACTTTCTTTCCTGCTTCGCCTGAAAGACTCTCAATGATTTTACCACCATTATTCCCATTAAGAGTCCACGGCACCACTGGAGTCTGGATGTACCGGGTGGGTCCGATCTGGTGATCTGTAAACAACTGTACCACATATGGTTGTGAACAGACAATTAATCACCGATATGTCGGGAACTAATATACTAACAGCTGGATTCATTCTCCCTAAAATCAGTGATAAAATCTTTATTGTTATGATGTGGAAATATCTCACATTCTTCCTATATTTATGCCATAATAAACATTTTGGAAATGGAATAATGTTAGCGTTCGGGGGCTAATGTATTCGGACCACAAAAATAAAAGAAATATTTGAGGTTTAAATTCTGGCCCTGGCTCCAAACACTAATAGACTCTCTGAATTTAATTTACATTTGGGTTACCAGTGAAACTAATAAGGAAAAGAAACCCTTTCCCCGTTGTTTTCACCCCAAGCTCCCCTCATACTGGTCTCTTAACCTCTCTTTTACCTGGGTGGTTATTCTGTGTCAGTCGAGCAACATCTAGAGATTCCGCTCCGTACTCCAAGTCTACATAGTAATACTTTGACGGGTCTGCAGACCGCTGTTACTATATGGTTCTCCTGACTGTCTGATAAACTGTATTGTGCGTTGTTACATAGCACATTATCATGAAACTTCGCACAATTCACATTGTCTTAGATACAATGAGCTGCCTACAAACATTGATCCGCACACCCGTCAAATCCATCACCACACAGACTGGACCAGGGAACTGAGTTAACTATACTATATAAATATACAACACAATCAACGCCAGACAAGTAACAAGGAATTTAAAATGAAGAAGCTTTAAGGGGAGGGTTGTTATTCCACGGACAAACCACTTAAATATTTGAATGCTCCTGTACATAATCTGATAAATGTCTTCAGCACCATAAATACAGATCTTGTAGTAAACAAATGTTCATAGCACATTAGGGACTGGTAAACAAAATTCCACAAGTAAGGTCACAGCGCTGGCTGCTTCTCCGCCAGATCACACATGTAGGATTACCCAAAATTATCTACTAATTAAGTGGCAATTGAGAAGGGTGTCTTCCGACGACAATGGTTTGTAAGCAGGTCACATTCTTCCTGTCACTAGCATTAAGCATCAATAAATTGTGATGGCATTTTAATGTCACGAGTCACATTGCCTGAACCTCTCTATTAATTAGTTAGTGGTTAGAGAGATGGAGAGTTGGAGAGAAAGCCACAATATTGCTGCCACCGTGTGGAGGAGAACTGTAGACGTCACAGCATAATACCTGGGTACAGGTACCTGCCAGGAATCATCCTGAGAGCTACTGAGTAATTCAATATCTGCTACAATAAGCCTCGCCCGGTACTGATTGATGTTAATTACATGGATTTGAATGTCCTCCGCAGCTCGGAAATTGTGATACAATGTTGCAATCTCCGTGTACAAGCTGCCACTTGTACAGTTTGCAGTTTGTGTAAATGATGGATGTCGATTAATCGTTGTAGGTAATAGTCACAGTTTCTTGACCTTTCTCCGCACACCTGACATATTTAGGGGCGTAATATGAATGTGCTCCTGTAGCAAGAGGTTGATAACATTTGGCTCGAGGGCCTAAGGTGACTCATAGCTTCTGACAATAACAGGTTATTATAAGCGGGATGGAATGTAATATTAGCTATTCATAATTACCTGACAGCTGTGGGTTGAGCAGAATCATCTCAAATGGACCTATTTTATTTATAAATCTGCTTTGTGATTGATGGTTTGACCCAGTCCATCATCCAGTAAACAGACATTACTTATGTGATATATAGTGGCTACAAACTGTATAGTGAAACAATTATATCACAGGAGAAAACCCCAACCCTCTGTCAGTGCTCACCCTAATCTGTAAAATCTAAAGGGACCCCGCGGGGTAAATGACCTCCTGTCCCCATTGCCAGTTCCCTGTCCCCATTGCCAGTTCCCCCTGCTCTCCCTCTGTGCTGGAGAAAGGGTTCTTCTCATCCTGGTGGGTAATGGATCCTGTGACCGCCATTTACATATACCGTCAGCAAATGAATCGGACACATTAGCAACGTTCTAATGTATCAAGTGGTGATGAGTAACCTGATATTTTTAAGGCCCTTGGTCGCTCAATCAACCACACGATTGGAGATGATTGACGTTCTCAAAACTGTTCCTAGAAATATTTACTTTGCTTCTTATTTGGCTGAAACATTTCGTATGTTTTGCTTGTGGAAATTGGCCTTAAATGTGTCCATCTCTACCCCAACCCCCCATACAGCAGAATGATCTGACCACCGTCGCCCACGCTCTATTCATAGACTATAAATTCCTTGTAATGTGAACTTAGAAACACATTTTGTACTGGTCATCCATGGACTGGCAAAGCAAAAGCGGAACACAAAGATCGGATCTGGATCTTCTCACCGGTGCCAAACGGCCGGTTCTGATGCAAAACTCGTTTTACACAACATTTCGCAGTAACTTCACTGATCGTTACTCACAATATAGCTGTGAAAATGAACCTACATCCTCTCAACTCTGTTTATTTTTACATATTAGGACATAATTAACAATCGTGACAAATGTTACACAACGGATTTTATTTTATCATTATAAATTCAACAATAACCCAACATGAGGAAGCCGTGTGGGAAATGTAAGTATACTCCATAAATCAGCTTTTAGAACCATCTTTAGCAGCAGTAACTGTAAGTAATAATTATCTGTATGGGTTTTTCAGTATGACATCCTCCTCCTCACATTGCTTTAGTTCATAGAGGTTTGAGAGTATTCATTTATATACAACTCTATTAAGGTCCCACAACAGCATCTCAGTGGGTTAAGGTCCAGAACTTGACTTGGCCAACCCAAAAAATAATTATATTATATACTTTTTTAGCCATTCAGTTGTAAACTTCTTGGTGCGCTCAGGATCATGGGCCGGTTGTACGATTCACATTCAGCCGAGTTTCAGCTGTGGAACAAATGGCCTCACATTTTCCTGTAGAAAACTCTGTTAGAAGCATGAGATCACGGTAGATGCAATGACTGCGGGGAATCCAGGTCCACAACATTTAATTTAGGAACTAGGTTCTGTAAGACACACTGGACCGCAAGGTACTGAGTCACCAGACAATGGACTCTGCTCTCTAGACTGGACACCAAGTCCTGGTTGTGTAAGGTCACAAGGTAACGGGCTCTATAGGACACACAGGTACATTCTCCAATACAGAATGTGCTCTCTGGTGATCACAGGAGACTGTGCTAGGTAGCGTATAGTGACCACTAAGCAATGGACTATGTTATATTGACCAAAAAGGTTTAGGTTTTCTGTGATACGCTGATCATCAGGGACTGGGCTCTGAATGTTACACTGGCTACCAGGCAATATACTCTGTACTGTACACCGACCACCAGGCAATATACTCTGTACTGTACACTGGCCACCAGAGCCTGGCTCTGTATGTTATACTGGCCACAAGGGATTAGGTTCTGCTTTGCCCACTTCCACCTACTCTGCATAGACCACACACACAGTATACATTGTCCCACATAAGGAATCTCTGCCGCATGCCATCCTTGTCATGTCTAAGGTGTGCCTGGGGCATATAGTATCTCACGAAAAACCATACAAGTTAAAATAGGCCTTAATATAGATACCCTGAGCTGTAATTCTCCACTCTGTTGCTGAGCGACTCCTACACTGTCTCTATAAAAATATATTTCATTATAAAATCAAGATAATTTAAGCCTGAACATTGTGCAGCTAATGTCCACATTATCCAGCAACTTGGCATGATCCATGGTACAGTTATATATTATTATTATGCTACCTTACTTACTGATCAGATTGTCTGCTGTGAGGAATATCTGCAGTCTCATAGTGTCGGTGAGTTATGTGTCAGATAATTACGCTCTCTTCCTGAGCGCTGTGGGACGGCTGCCATCTTACACCTTTCAACACTTAGATTTAATTACTATTAATGACCTATTTTTTTTTAAGAGACGATTTCCTCTCTTCCAGCTTCTACATTTGGTGCTGAGTCACTTGTCTAAGTGGGGTCGTCCATAGCGGCTTCCTTAGTCCTTATCCACCTTTTGCTGAGATCATTCCCTCAGGACACCATAGAACTCAGAGATCTTTGGGGTGTTTTAACTTTTGTGAATATTTGTGTTCCCATAATGGGAAGTATCACTCACAGATCTCCACCTTCCCAGGGAAAACTGCCAGTAAGATAAATGTTAGCAGATAGTTTGTAATATGAAATATATTACTGAATTCTGATGTATTTTGTTTGGGAAACTGACTTACTGTAAATCTGATTTCTACTGAGAATCCAACTGATGAACTTCTTAGCGGACAGGAACAGGAACAGTGACACCGCAGGTTCTAACGATAGACTAAGTGTTGTGGTGGAGAAACATTGTAACAAAACAAGAGTAGCATAAATTATCTGTTTTATTTAAAGAGTGGGGTTGAGGCGAAACTACGAATGTGGCCCAAGGGAGTGAAAATGAAAAACTGGGCATAAAAAATATTATGCCCAACTTTATGGGCATTTGCACTCATTAATATAGGTAATTGCATTGGCCGGCGTGTCGAATGCCAAATGTGGGTGTGTGACGTTTTACTGCTTCAGTGGGAGGAGCTACGTGGATCAGGGTGCTTGTTGCTGAAGGCGGACGAGGGGCACCCAAGCCCCTCGTATGGCACCCACATGCAAAAGTGAAATTTCCTGTTTTGGGAAGAGATATTTAAATGAGCGTTGTGAGGTGTAAATTGTACATGTTAGGGGAGTTACTGGCTAAGTGTCCGTCCACAGACACCAATGCAAAGCGACCTTCCTCGGAGAGGTTTAGGCGCTGGCCAATGCGGACAGTGGGATGCCCGGTGCCCCATCCTGAGGCAGGAGAAAGTGCGGTTATATGCAGACAAATACAAATGGAATAAAAATAATAAAACAACAACACTTTTCAAACAAACGAGTATCAAAGCTCAATTATATTTACTGTAAATATACACATGTTATAATATTAATGATTACTGTCATTTAAACTATAGTGTGTATATATATATATATATATATATATGTTGTATTAGATAGATAGATAGATATTTATATAGTGACAGAGTTGCTGGCAAAGTCATTGATGGATTGTTTGTAATCCCAGGATAATGACCTAAGTGTCCTCTATGCATTAGATAGAGGACACTAGATAGACACTAGACTAGGACACTAGATAGATCTATTCCGGGTCTTGTGAGCAGCCAATCAGACAGCAGGATAATTACCAGTTGCACCTGCCAGGTGTATATATAAAGCTGCCAGTTATCTTATTACCTGGGGACAGAGTCTGGATTCTTCATAGGGAGAGAACACTGAGCTTTGTTCTAAGTGAACTAAACTTGATGGGCTGAGTCATTACAGAGAGCAAGGCAAAAAAAGGAGTAAATTTGATCCTGGGTGAACCATGTTACAACGCAAGGGGTGCAAAATAGTTTATTATTTGCATGTAGCACACAAATACTTGACAGTTATATTTTTACACTGAAATTTAAAGTTGATCTAGGATATTCTCTATCCAAACTATAAATCTGTCCCCACATTTTAAATTTACCTCCCCCTCCGGTGCAGCATGGTTTTGCTCAGTAGCAAAGTTACTTCTTTTTTTGCTTTGCTTTCCTTAATGACTCCGCCCCAATATCTGCTGTTTGTTTGTGAGCTGGTCCCTAGATCCGTCCACACAGAAAGAAGGACTGTCTAATTACTGTATTAGTTAGATTTGGAGAGGTCGGGATTTATTTTGTTGCTTCATTTTGTTTTTCATCTTTAATAAAACTAACTAAGTCTAGTTGTACCAGAACATTGGACGTCTGTGAGTTTTTAAAGCCTGCTGTGTGAAAAATGCCCGTCTACCCCAGGGGCAGCGTCTGTAGCCTGATCTTGGACAATATATAGATTATAAAGGATTTATTATCCCTTTCACTTGCTCTTTCTAGGAATATCCTATAAACTATATGACCATATGATAGTATGAAAAGGGTATATATGAAATTTTTTAAATATTGCAGATCTGATACAAAGACACAGTTAACTATTAAAAGGAAACATCTGAATAACTAGTGGTTACAAAGTATATTAAAAGAAGGTTCTTGAACCCAGATGTATTTACTAAAATAAGTAAGTAAATTAATATCCCATAATCCTTAGGGCCATGTATAAAAGTAGCATTCAGATCCAGCTGCTCAATGTGCTGTTTACAACGGCATACTTGCCAACTTTGGGGGTCTCTGGGAGAGGGTTCCGTCCTGGGGGTGTGGCCATGTGAATTGTATCTTTAGGTCCCACCCCCTGTTGAACCAATGTCGGCCTATTACAGCAGGAGGCGGGGCCAAGTGACGTATATAACTACGTCCCCACCCACTTCACCAACGAAGAGGGCAGGATGCAGGAGGTTGCCTCGCTCTCCCGGGAGTCTGGGAGAACTCCCAAAAATTTGTGAGTCTCCCAGACATTTCGGGAGTGTAGGCAACTCTGTACAATGGCTAGAGGTAGAGATCTGCATGATTTTGAGACAGGCTGGTTGGTGGACAATAGAAGATTGTGTGATCTCTGGAGGGACAGTGTGATGTCGATGTGGAATTATGACATAATAGCGTTTCAGTTACCCATACTATCAGTTGTAAGAACAGAGTCTTATTTACATAACACCATAAACTTTTTGGAACCCTAAACACACATCCGTCAGCCGCAGCCTTGTGCCTTCAAACAGCTCCCAGCATGATACTTAATAAGGAGAATTGTAATATTTATTATAAGGGAGAGTTAAGGAGATTGTAATGATCGGCAATAACGTTACATTAATCCTATGTACAAAACTGCTGACAATAATACAGTAGCTATTTCTGAGCTTGCAGATTGCAGCAAAGCCCAAAGTCAGAGCATAAAGTTATCATAAAACCTTTTTAATCCTTGCACAATATTTGCAGTTTTTCCTGGAGACTGTTTCCAGCCTCCGGCTCCGAGAGAACGTTGTGAGTGAGATGAACGTGGGATGAACTCCCAAAACTCAAACACCAAATTTCAGCGCCGGCTGCCATATTATTAGACATTTGGTATTTTAAGAAAAACATTTTGTTATAGCAAAAGAGATAAACATCAGTGAATAAAGCGGCTTTCTGAAGGAAAATGCTTTATATAGACGCCACTTCCAGCAGGACTGTTAGTGTTAGGAGACTCACCGTTTGTCTGATGGATCGTAGTGCTTGTGTGGACAGCTGTGTGGACATCTAGGACAGTTTTGCAGATATACTTAGTCTTACTATATACCGTATTATTGTGAAAGTCTGTAGAAGTACAGAGGCAAATTTTCAAAACTGTTCTGCAAAATAGTTGTCACATTTGGGCACAAAATTTGGTACTTTTTCTCCGGCAGATTTTGTCCTTATGTGGTGCACAGAATCATATATATAAATGCTTAGTGGCGTCAGTCTGTCTGTGTGTGTGTGGAAAAAAAAAACAAGTTGCAGCGCCACCTGCTGGGCAGAGTTATACACTGACCTACTAAATTCTTAGTGTGTGTGGGAAAAAAAATTCAAAAAAGGCTGAAATTTGGTAGGGCTCAAACTCATTTTCGTGAGGTAATTTTACCTCATGAACACACATGTGTAGAGGCGTGCGTTAGTGTGTGTGTGTGGAAAAAACTATTTTCTCAGAAAGGGCTCATCCAATTGACCTGAAATTTGGTATACTGACATTATTTGACAAAAAAATTAGAATAGTGAAGTCAGTTAACTTCCATCATCCCCCCTTCCCCCCGTGGGAGGGGTAGTAAAGGCTAAATTTATGAGTTGAGGGGTCAAACTCATTTTCGTGAGGTAATTTTACCTCATGACCACACATTAAAAAGGGGCGCTTGCGTCGGGAAGTAACGATCTTCCCCTGAGGAGGCCTGGGCTAGGCCCAAATGCATGACAAGAACCTTTTTAAGACCTTAAGTATCTTGCTTTGACTAGAATGCATGAGTATCATGCACGGGTTAACTTGTTCCCCTATAATTTTTGATCCAGAGCAGAGTGATTGGACGGTGTATTCATCCCAGCTCTAATTATAGATGATAAAGTCATCAAAATGCTAAATTTCAAAAAACACATTCTGCAAAATTGAGAAACAAACGCGGAATGTACTGTGCCCCTCTGCAAAATGATCTGTTACTCCACCAAATGCAATTTGCGTAAAAATTGCCCCAACTTAACTCGTCTCTATGGAGAAGCGATGAAACTCAATGATTGATTGGCGTCACTGCCTATCTTCAGTGGATCCTAAGCAAGGGGCTTACTAGTCCCTAATTCCAGGGTCCGGGTGTTGTTGGTCCTAACTCACAACACTGCAGGGAAAGAGTAACTATATAAATCAGAACTGTCCTAGAAAAATTGGGATTATTTAGGTTCCTTCAGCAGATATGTGCATGTTAGGAGCGGTCCTAACGTGGAAGTAGGCTGAGCTTTGTAATTACATTTCTACTGCTTTCACTCTGCACAATTTATGAAGTATCTGTTAACCTGCAAATTTAGGAGTTTCCTGCTTTAACCGAGGTAGTTCCAAAGCCCAGGAATGTCAGTGTACAGAGGTAGAACGAGCCCTAACCTCCGCGCACCGCACTTTCTCCTCCCACTGGCCGCGTACCTTCAGATTGGCGTAGAAGTAAGTAAACTTCCGCAGGAATAAGAAGTAATCCTGGTTTTCATTTCTTTTCCGCTTGAAATGATTTGCCTTTGAGGGAGAGTTTAGGGACGAATTAATCCTCAGCATCTGCTCTAATTCTGCTTGTTGTATTAAGTGGATTTTAATGTAAAACACAATATAATTATATTAGGCTCATATCACGTTGGTGGGAGCAGTGTGGTCGGTATAATTCTCAAGTGCACCCATCGTAATGTGCTCAGACGCATCTCTCCGCCAAGACCGTTTATCTGGAAAACTGCATTGAAGTGTTGGCAGCTACGGAACTTAAACCAGTTTGCAATTAGATTTTCTAGCACATTATAATGCGAGTACATAAGATGATTAGAGATATAAATTCATCGGAGAGGCGAGCCCATAAGTGTGTGTGTGCTTTTGTGTAAAGTCTGCATGTTGGAGTGATAAAATTGTGTGATAATTTACAGGGCTATAGTGATTACGCTGAGAGCTTATGAAGCATGAAGGAATTCAACATCCAAGTTCTTCTAATTTGGCTCCCAGCTGAAAATATTAATGCCATTAGCGAGCAGCGACTGTGACATTAAATGAGAGGCGGCAGCTCCAGAATATCCACGGGGATCTCTGGGTTATGCCAAAGAAACACAATGTCGGGTTACACTAAAATTTTAGGGAAAAGCGTCTTCAGACTCTTAGATAAATGTTTAGCGGTTTCCTGGGAATTTAGACTGTAAACTCCAGTGGGGCAGGGACTGATGTGAGTGACAACTATTCTTTGTACAGCGCTGCAGACTCTAATGGTGCTATATAAATATACAATAATAATGAAATGCCGTCCTGCACTGTGACTATAAATGGACATTTTGCAAAAGTTATAGTCTATGGAAACAGCGGCGGAGAAGTCGGTCGGAGAGGATGGAGAATGCGTTCTGCTGTGTGGTGGGATTGGGAATGGGAAAGACTTAAATCCAAATTCTGCCTGCAAAATGTTGCAGCCGATGCTGAATGAGACAAATAAAGGTTACTCATCTGTATCTGCTGTAGTACTCACATCTCTCTGAGCGGACGGTGCTGCCATCTCTACACCGACAGCAAAGACAATTCAGTTATATTTATGTAATATAATGATAAGTAAACAGGTCATGCATTGCTTCTAGCGGAGCAGTAAAAGTATTAATCAGTGATTTGGTAGGATGGGGATGGACTTTCACAGGAATATGGCAGCTTGCAGAGCAACTTGTGAATGATTTTCTGAATATACAGAGCTGCTTTTTTAGCCAAAGAAAAGCACAACACAGTTCACCCTCCTCCACGACACATCTAAATATTTGTTGTGTGATTAGAATAGAAGAATAAGTGAGGCAGACTTGGGGGATTTACGTTTCAGAATCCTTCCTAGCTGTCATCTTCAGCCTGAAACAGATGCATCTGCCTCCGAGGATGGAGCAGGGGGCACCGGAGGGACTTACTTGTGCAGATCAAAAGGCAACCCAGACATGTCCTATGTCTCACTAGTTATTTAATTATCATATAAACACCATGGGAATCCTTGTTCCACAAATTGCAAATCACAAGAAAGATATCTGAAAGCAACATGAACCACACACACACACACACACACACACCACAATCTTTCTATATATTTATATATTCCATGGTGGAATTTTCAGGGTTAAAATAATTTGTCACTTCCATAAAAGCATTTTGCTGATAAAAGCTGGACTAAGGATCAAAACATGTTGTTGCATCACCCTGCAGCGAGATAAGATGCACGAGTCCCCGCAGACGGAGCTGGCATTAGGAATCAGTGGGACAGAAGTGTTTGAAGAAAAATATCAAAGTGATTTTAGCTCCTTGGATTGTTAGCCCATTTTCCCTCTTCAAAGGAGACACAAGAAGAAGTATAGACTAGAGCATCTTATGAGGGCTGCTGAGGAGAGGTGACCTGCGCTCCAGGTCTAGGGGGTGACCAAGATTGGCAAAATGTCTGGAACCAGAGGAGGCCGCGCCAATCACAGCTCCCAACTTAGCCATACAGAGATTAATGAAAGGAACAACAGAAGAACGACTAGAAATTGTAAAAACTGTTTTTGGCCACAAAATGTTGAACAAATGGGCAGCAAAAATTGGCCTAAATTTGTCCCAAATGGTTCTAAGTAGGGATGTGCACCGGCGACTTTTGAGGTCTCGTGTTTTGTGTTTTGGATCCGGATTTTCGTTATTTTTGAGGTTCGGATTTGTCTCGCAAAACACTTGACGAAAGGTCTCGGTTCGGATTTAAGGTATTGGATTCGGATTTTTTTTGAAAAAAACATAAAAAGTTTAAAAATCAAGTTTTTGGGCTTATTTTCACTCCTAGGCTATTATTAACCTCAATAACATTCAATAACAAGCATTTCCACTAATTTACAGTGTATTCTGAACACCTCACAATATAGTTATTAGTCCAAAACGTTGCAACAAGGTATCTTTCTGGACTGCGTAGAGGAGTGGGTCACCACAATATATATTAAAAACCCTGAACTTTTATGATTCGCACCAATAATTGTACCTGGACTGCGTAGAGGAGTGGGTCACCACAATATATATTAAAAACCCTGAACTTTTATGATTCGCACCAATAATTGTACCTGGACTGCGTAGAGGAGTGGGTCACCACAATATATATTAAAAACCCTGAACTTTTATGATTCGCACCAATAATTGTACCTGGACTGCGTAGAGGAGTGGGTCACCACAATATCTTAAAAACCCTGAACTTTTATGATTCGCACCAATAAATGTACCTGGACTGCGTAGAGGAGTGGGTCACCACAAGATATATTAAAAACCCTGAACTTTTATGAATCGCACCAATAAATGTACCTGGACTGCGTAGAGGAGTGGGTCACCACAAGATATATTAAAAACCCTGAACTTTTATGAATCGCACCAATAATTGTACCTGGACTGCGTAGAGGAGTGGGTCACCACAATATCTTAAAAACCCTGAACTTTTATGAATCGCACCAATAAATGTACCTGGACTGCGTAGAGGAGTGGGTCACCACAATATATTAAAAACCCTGAACTTTTATGAATCGCACCAATAAATGTACCTGGACTGCGTAGAGGAGTGGGTCACCACAATATCTTAAAAACCCTGAACTTTTATGAATCGCACCAATAAATGTACCTGGACTGCGTAGAGGAGTGGGTCACCACAAGATATATTAAAAACCCTGAACTTTTATGATTCGCACCAATAATTGTACCTGGACTGCGTAGAGGAGTGGGTCACCACAATATCTTAAAAACCCTGAACTTTTATGATTCGCACCAATAAATGTACCTGGACTGCGTAGAGGAGTGGGTCACCACAATATCTTAAAAACCCTGAACTTTTATGAATCGCACCAATAAATGTACCTGGACTGCGTAGAGGAGTGGGTCACCACAATATATTAAAAACCCTGAACTTTTATGAATCGCACCAATAAATGTACCTGGACTGCGTAGAGGAGTGGGTCACCACAATATATATAATAAGAAAACCATCAACTTGTTTGATTCGCACCAATAAATGTACCTGGACTGCGTAGAGGAGTGGGTCACCACAATATATTAAAAACCCTGAACTTTTATGAATCGCACCAATAAATGTACCTGGACTGCGTAGAGGAGTGGGTCACCACAATATATATAATAAGAAAACCATCAACTTGTTTGATTCGCACCAATAAATGTACCTGGACTGCGTAGAGGAGTGGGTCACCACAATATATTAAAAACCCTGAACTTTTATGAATCGCACCAATAAATGTACCTGGACTGCGTAGAGGAGTGGGTCACCACAATATATATAATAAGAAAACCATCAACTTGTTTGATTCGCACCAATAAATGTACCTGGACTGCGTAGAGGAGTGGGTCACCACAATATATTAAAAACCCTGAACTTTTATGAATCGCACCAATAAATGTACCTGGACTGCGTAGAGGAGTGGGTCACCACAAGATATATTAAAAACCCTGAACTTTTATGATTCGCACAAATAAATGTACCTGGACTGCGTAGAGGAGTGGGCACTGGGCACCACAATAAAATATATAAAAAACCTTCAACAGGTCTGCATTACACTACACATACGGCTGCTCCTCCATCCTCTCCATCATATACATGTTGGAGTTTTAGCGTGTGACAACCTCTTGTTTTTGATAATGTCAGTGCATTTGGAATATTTTTCAATTTGCCCCACACCACTGAATGTACTTTATCTATGATACGCATCTATCTATCTTGACTGCGTAGTGTGGTGGCCCCGGTACACAATTTGGTACCGAGGCCACAATATAATTAAAAAACCCTCCACGTGTCAGAATTCCACCAAACAAGTATCTGGACTGCGTAGTGGGGTGGCCCCGGTACCCAATTTGATACCGGGGCCACAATAAAATAAATACACCCTCCACGTGTCAGAATTCCACCAAACAAGTATCTGGACTGCGTAGTGGGGTGGCCCCGGTACCCAATTTGATACCGGGGCCACAATACCTCCTCCAAACATGCTACAGACAATTCGTCATTGACAGACCCCAGACAGACAGGGTCGTAGTGTTATTGTTTGACTTTGTAAACCCAAAAAAATGTCCCTGTTGCACTTGCACATAGTCGTGCAATGAAGACTGACTTTTTCATTTAAAGGCACGATCTTTCAAGTGTAGTGTTTGTAAGTCTAAGTCATATTATACTTTTGGTAAAATTGGTTTTTTTTGTTCCTCTTTATGGTAATTAATTAGTAATAGAATTAAAGTAGGAAATAGAATTAAATAGAATTAAAGTAGGAAATAGAGTGGTATAGAGTTGTAGTGTGGTATAGATAGAGTGGTCCACACAATATAATAATAAAACCCTCAACTGGTCTGAATTCCACCAAACAAGTATCTTGACTGCGTAGTGTGGTGGCCCCGGTACACAATTTGGTACCGAGGCCACAATATAATTTAAAAACCCTCCACGTGTCGGAATTCCACCAAACAAGTATCTGGACTGCATAGTGGGGTGGCCCCGGTACCCAATTTGATACCGGGGCCACATTACCTCCTCCAATTTCCAAGTGTAGTGTTTATAACATCTTAACACTACACTAATTCTAGCACGTCAAAACCTCTTGTTTTAAATAATGACAGGGCATTTAACTTTTGATTTAATTTATTGAATTTGTTGGCATTTTCTTTTACTTTTTGAACATGGCAAACGACTGTTGAATGGTCACATAATGCCAAAAAAAAAGTTGCAAGATGGAATTGTCCTTGGGCCCTCCCACCCACCCTTATGTTGTTGAAATAGGACATGCACACTTTAACAAACCAATCATTTCAGCGACAGGGCCTACCAAACAACTGTGGCTGAAATGATTGGTTTGTTTGGGCCCCCACACCAATAAAACAATTCATCTCTCCCTGTACAAACTAAACAGGCTCTACTGAGGAAAGATGTCGTCCTTATCCTCAACCTCTGATTCCTCTCCCCCTACAGTGTGTACTTCCTCCTCCTCACACATTATCAATTCGTCCCCGCTGGACTCCACAACCACAGTCCCTCTGTACTGTCTGGAGGGCAGTGCTGTACTTCATTGAGGAATTGATTATTCATTTTTATAAACATCATTTTTTCAACGTTGTGAGGAAGCAACCTCCTTCGCCGCTCACTGACCAGGTTCCCCGCTGCACTAAAAACTCTTTCCGAGTACACACTGGAGGGGGGACAACTCAGTTAAAAAATAGAGCCAGTTTGTACAGGGGCTTCCAAACTGCCTTTTGGAGTTCTACCACGTCACTACCTCTAGTTAATTTAGATTGCAAGGCTTGTAAATATAAATACTTTGAAGATAAAAAAAAGCAGGCTGCACAGACTGTGGAGCTAGAAAGTGAAATTAAATGGACCACGTTACTTTGGTGGCTATCTATGCCCCCCCCCCCCGCCCTACACTTGTAGTTGAATATAAATAAAGCAGCCTGCATAGACTGTAGAACTAGCAATTCAAATATACAAAGAAATGGACAAAGGCAGTTTGGTATCTGTCTGCATCAGATCCCCTCTCCACTAGGAGTAAAACAGAAAACTTTTCAGCCGTTATATAATCTAGAATATAAATAGAAATTGAGAAATGCAATTTGGTATCTGTCTGCATCATAATCATCAACATCCTCCTCAGCGCCAGCTACATCAATATCCTCCTCCCAGTGCACAACATTCACACCTTCATTAGCCAAATCTGTAACTGGACTGTGGGTGATCCTTCCAGCATATGCAGAGGGCGTGCTGCAAATGCTGGATGGAGTCACCTCTTCCCGTACAGTGATGGGAAGGTCAGGGTTCACAACCAACAACACCCTTGGACTCGCCTTGGGGATTTGTGATGTCATCTGTTTAGAAGGCAGAGTTCTTTGCTGTTTTGTTGTTGTTGCTGACAGCATAACTCTCTTAAATTTTTTGTAGGGGGGGGGAGGAGGGCTTTGATCCTTGGGTGAAGTTGGACCACTAGTCATGAACACGGGACAGGGCCTAAGCCGTTCCTTGCCACTACGTGTCGTAAATGGCATATTGCCAACTTTACGTTTCTCCTCAGATGATTTTAAGTTTCTTTTTTTGCTGTTTTTTGAGAACTTGGGCTTTTTGGATTTTACATGCCCTGTACTAGGAGATTGGGCATCGTGCTTGCCAGACGACGTTGATGGCATTTCATCGTCTATGTCATGACTAGTGGCAGCAGCTTCAGCATTAGGAGGAAGTGGGTCTTGATCTTTCCCTACTTTATCCTCCAAATTTTTGCTCTCCATTATATGTAGCACAAGATACTGCAGAATGTGTGAACTTGGTAATATTGCAGTACCAATGGGCTTATACTGCAGAATTGGTTTTGCAAATTTTTGTTGTAATTAAAAAAAAATTAAATTATTTTTTTGTATTTTTTTTTATAACTTTTTTTTAATTTTTTAAACACTTGGGAATAGTGGGGAAATAACTATGCCCTTAGAAGCACAGAGCACAGGACACAGCACCACTGGACTGAACAGGACACGGCACAGGACCCAGCAGCACTACGGAACTCAGCAGGACAGAGCACAGGACACAGCACCACTGGACTGATACTGCAGAATGTGTGAACTTGGTAATATTGCAGTACCAATGGACTTATAATGCTGGATTGGTTTTGCAAATTTGGTTATAATTATTATATATTTTTTTTTTTTAAATTTTTTATTATTTTTTACTTTTTTTTTTTTTTTTAAAAACTTGGGAATAATGGGGAAATAACTATGCCCTTAGAAGCACAGAGCACAGGACACAGCACCACTGGACTGAACAGGACACGGCACAGGACCCAGCAGCACTACGGAACCCAGCAGGACAGAGCACAGGACACAGCACCACTGGACTGATACTGCAGAATGTGTAAACTTTGTAATATTGCAGTACCACTGGACTTTTACTGCTGAATGTGTGAACTTGGTAATATTGCAGTACCAATGGGCTTATACTGCAGGATTGGTTGTGAAAATTTTGTGGTAATTAAAAAATATTAAAGTAGTTTTTGGTATTTTTTAAAAAAAACTTTTTTTTATTTTTTTAAACACAGGGGAATATTGGGGAAATATGCCCTTAGAAGCACAGAGCACAGGACACAGCACCACTGGACTGAACAGGACACAGCACAGGACCCAGCAGCACCACTGACCTCAGAAGGACAGAGCACAGCACACAGCACCACTGGACTGATACTGCAGAACACAGCACAGCACAGCACAGCACAGCACAGCACAGCACAGCACAGAACTAAACAGCACAGAACTAAACAGCACAGAGGACCACCTAACACACCCTCCCTCTACCCTGATCAATGCCCGAGTGAAGATGGCGGCGACTAGCGGGGAATTTATAGGATCCGAGTATCGCGAGATCCGACAACGGGATTATGAGTCAGAGCCTCAGTTTCACTTTTGAATTTGGCGCCAATACCCGGATCTGTCTCGGATCCGACTCGGATCCGCAACGTTCGGGTGGGCTCGGATTTCAGAAATCCGAGCGCGCTCATCCCTAGTTCTAAGTACTACTCCAAACATTGTGTTGACATGTAAGATGTACCCATAGAAATATACATCCTACAAAATGCAAATTTACAAATACAGTATTAAATGGCAAATTAAAAGTGTAATTGAAGACTGTATCACTGGACCTTCACACCTCTGTGAATCTAAGAGTTCCATCATGAAGCTCGACTAGTATGTAACTTCGCTGCAAATTATCTCATCTTTGAAACCAATGACATCACTCAGACATGTAGCACAAATTTGATGTTTTGCAAAGTGCTTCATACTTCAGTGATGTCACTGGTTCCTAGTGATTGGATAGGCTGCACTCTCAGTGATGTCACTGGTTCCTAGTGACTGGATAGGCTGCACTCTCAGTGATGTCACTGGTACCTAGTGACTGGATAGGCTGCACTCTCAGTGATGTCACTGGTTCCTAGTGACTGGATAGGCTGCACTCTCAGTGATGTCACTGGTTCCTAGTGACTGGATAGGCTGCATACTCAGTGATGTCACTGGTTCCTAGTGACTGGATAGGCTGCACTCTCAGTGATGTCACTGGTTCCTAGTGACTGGATAGGCTGCATTCTCAGTGATGTCACTGGTTCCTAGTAACTGGATAGGCTGCACTCTCAGTGATGTCACTGGTTCCTAGTGACTGGATAGGCTGCACTCTCAGTGATGTCACTGGTTCCTAGTGACTGGATAGGCTGCATTCACAGACATTTTTAACCCCTATTTATTAAAAAATCATCACGGGTCAGCATATCTGATAGGAGGCTGTCCGGGCGATGATTTCATTTACTTTAAAAGTCCCGCTGTCTGGCTCTCCTCTCCAGTCTCTATGGCAATGCTGCATATATGTATAGACATACTTTTGATAGTGACCAGAGAGGAGAGCAGTAAGATTCGGTGAAGGATCCGAAGATCCCGCTACCACAATGCACTCCCCTTAGGCTTCAATGGCTCACACCAGCTTCCGATGGCGTTGGCTATTGCAAGTAAGTTCCGAAAATCTTTTCTTTTCGGAACTTGTTAAGTCTCGCAAAATAGCAGTCCCCTTAGAAACCTACGGGGAGTGCTTAAGCGTATGGTAATAGTGGGAGGGGAGCAGATATCTCTGAAAATAACAACCTTACTTAAAAATGCCTTAATAAACCTTAATAAATAGTCCCCTTAGCCACAACAACTTTTGAAGTACTAAAATAAAATCGAACGTGAACTTGGTAAAATAAGAGGAAAACGAGTAACACTGATATAATTTAATTATAGTGCAGGTGCTTTTTCTGAAAAGTGTCTCTATTTTATTTCCGCACAATTTTAAGCAAGAACTGATTTTAATTTCCCCTCTAATGTCTTAATCAACGATTCTAAAGACTCTGCATATCTGTAGCGGATGTTCTTATTAACTTAAATGTGATCAAATTGTTCAGCGATAGATTTTTTTGTTAATGTTTATAAATAAATATATCTTTATTATATTTGGAGTCGCACAGGCGAACGTAAGCAATTAAACAAAAGTACAGACATTGTTAGTTGAATTAGCCTCAAAATGCATTTGGCAACTTCTCACATGGTTTTAAATTATTATGTAACCTCTCTTTCCTCCTATTCACTTATAACTCACAGATCCAGGGTAGTATTACTTTGTCGTGAGGACCCTGTGTGCTAGTTTAGCTAATTGACTTATAAAAACCTCTAACAATCAAGTAATAACACAATCCACAACTTTATGCACAGCAGTTTCACTCAATTCTACTAAGCAGAAAATAAAGAAAATGCAGTTTACAGAAACAAAAATATTCACATTGCTGCTCTGTCAACTGTCCTGGATTAGGAAAAGCCACAAGATAGGGTCAGGCAGGGTACCCCCCCCCCCCTCCACCCCAGCACAGATAAGTCACTATAGTCAACATTTAATACATGTTATCTTAGCAGCACAGATTCAGAACTATGAATCGTTTCACCTGAAGAGTGAAATTGCAGCAAAAGTTGGTGCAATTTGAATTCCACGGCAGGACAGGACATTTCGTGGATGTGTGAAGTTCATCATCATCATCATCACCATTTATTTATATAGCGCCACTGATTCCGCAGCGCTGTATAGAGAACTCATTCACATCAATCCCTGCCCCACTGGAGTTTACAGTCTAAATTCCCTAACATGCAAACACAGACAGACACACAGACACAGAAACACACAGACAGACAGACAGAGACTAGGGTCAATTTTGATAGCAGCCAATTAAAGTTTTAGTCAATGTCTTAAATTCCTCTTCTATTCCACCATTCCTTAGAATGCCTTTTCATTTTATGTTTGTGAATTCACACTTCACATGATTTATAGTCCATGAATGGAGCTGGATGATGACAGTGAGATTATGTTGTAGGGTCGGGTTAGACTAAAAGCACTCAAGGCCAAATTCCACCAGAATCAAGTGAATCGAAATCTCATTGTCAAATGTGTAACAAAAGTTTTGGGATTGTCACTTCTCTGTAGCTGCTCCTAAATCTCCCACCCTGTCCTTGTCTTCATGGAGGGGATAGATTGGAATGCACAAAGTTCCGGGCGGCCGATAAACATGTGTTTTCAAAGCCAACCTCCACCAGCTACAACCTCCACCAGCTACAAGGCTTGGTTCATTATGTAAGTATATCAAGTGCCTGGCCCATCCACCTTAGGAGAAACAGACAGCTTCAAACCCCTGCTAATTGGGAACAATCCAGGCTTAGTTCATACAATACCCAAAGGGGAAAGAGAAGAGGAATCTTGAAATGCTTTGCTTAACCCAGAAAGCTGCTGTCAACACAGAGGCAGGAATTAGTGTCAGGATGGAACCATAAGTGCTGTCTTCATTCTCACAGAGCGTCAAGGCTTGTTATATCAACACCGTGTACTGTCTATAAAAGCCAGGTTAACAATCACCCGCTGTGCCCATTCATAGCCTGGTCCCTCTGTGTCTAGTGAACTACTGAGCAGGTCTCTCTGGGTTAATACAGAGATTGGCGTAACTGTGTCCAGAGAGTTTTGGTGGAGATGGTCATTAAAGAGTCTATAGAGCCAAAATACAACAATTGATTAAGAACTATCCTTCCAGAAACTAAGTGGTATTTATCTCTTTTAGTAGAAATAAATGGAACAAATCAGCATAAAGGGTCAATTCATTTATTGATTATATGATCAGCGTAACGATGGGATTAGATAAATTTGCACAATATACAAATACAATTTGAGAATCCATTTGACAAAAGCAAAATCTTGGCTAAGAAACATAGTTTGTCATCTATCAATCAATACTGTAAATGCAAACTATACATATTAGATTGCTAGCTCTCAAGATCAGGACCTTCTGTCTCATGTCTGCAAATTGGTCGCTAAACTCGTCTGTACTTGTTGCATTTTATGTTCGATTTGTACTTTATATGATTTATAACTCTAGATTCCGGTGCTGCAGTTTTATGGCACCTTACAAATAACTGATGATGACGATATGTACAAGTATTCTATCTGTTACTCGGAATGTTTGGGACTTTTTCCAGAGAGTTTTCCAGTTAAGGGTTTTCTTTGTAACTTTGCGCACTATCCCTAAAATACATTTTCATTATTTTTTAAGGTCCATTGCCTCTCCCCACATAGCTCAGGCATCTTTCTCCTCACTAAACTGGAGAGTCACTTATTTCTGTCTCATAGCTGTTACTAAAGATGAACGGTCCAGATTTAGGTCAATCATCAATATTAGAAAAAACTCAAGATTAAAAGATTGCCGTGACATGGAATATGTTGGCGCTATATAAATAAATGATGATGATGACACAATTATTGGCACCCTCTTGAACAATTTAAATCAATTTTTAAAGAAAGAGCTAGATTAGACTCGACTGTGATTAAGTAGAAATACGAGTCACCTGTGATACATTGTCAGTGCTCACATGACTTGAATTAACCAATGAATGATAGCTTTAATGTTTAAAAATATCCACATTTTATTCCCTGTTACTTTGTCACAACGGTGAAGACAAGAAAGCTGTCTGAGAGCATCAGAAGTTCTAATATCACCCAACACGAGACCTATAAAGGGTACAAGGCCGTCTCAATAGACCTTGACATCCCAGCTTGAACAGTGCACAATGTTATTAAGAAGTTTGCTACTCATGGAACAGTGAAGAACCTCCCTGTACGTGGGGGAAAGAGGAAAATCAAAGAGAGAAGTCTTGGAAGGTTGGTACGAACTGTGGGAAAAACACAATGTAAAACATCCAAAGAGCTTAAGTCTGACCAGGAACATTATGGAGAGATGGTTTCAACCCGTACCATACACCGCACACTAAACCAAGAAGGGCTTTATTGGCGAAGGTCAAGGAGGACCCCACTGCTGAAAAAAAGACCTAAAAGGGAACGTCTGATCTTTGCCAAAACGTACCTAGACAAACCACAATCCTTCTGGGCAAATGTTCTGTGGACAAACAAAACCAAAATAGAGCTCTCTGACAATGCAGACCAGTTATTTGTTTATAGACGACAAATGTTTTTAAGGAGAACAACACCCTACCTATGGTTAAATGGTGGAGGATCCATAATGTTGTGGGGCTGCTCTGCTGTCTCTAGTACTGGAGGCCTTGAATCTATTGAAGGAATCATGAAATTGGAGGATTACAAAGGCATCTTGGAGGGTAATGCGTAATTGGGTCAAAAAACATGGGTCCTCCAGCACAATAATGACCCAAAACATATATCCAAAAGCACAGAATGGTTGAAGAGGAAAAACTGGCCAAATATCAGTACTGATCTCAATCCAGTTGCTTTGGAGAGAGAGGAAATCTGCTGTTGGGAAACTTAATCCTGCAAATACTACAGAGCTCCATCAAACTGTAATGGAGGAGTGGGAGAAACTACCAGCAGAGAGGAAGCTTATAGATGGCTACAAGAATGTTTGGAGACAATCATTGTCGTCAAAGGGTGTGCAACCAAATATTGAGGAAACGTGCTATTAGTACTGTCCAAGTCATGATTTTATATTTCGTCTTTGAGATTGCTACATGTAATGTGAAAAGGAAAGTTTTTTGGCTTCATAACATAGGACATCCATTTATAACATTCTGATTATACGAAGTTGGTACATTTCCATTTATCTCTGAAGATATTGAACAGCTTCAAGGGTGCCGATACTAATGGCCAGAATTGTATATAGCAAAATTTTGTGATGGTGGTAATGATGACTAATTAGACAGTTACAAATGTATCTATTGTGTGACTATATTGCGCTCTGTGAGTGCTTCCTTCAACAAAGCAGAGTGTAGTAGCAACTCCTCATCCTCACTTATAAATCTGTCATCCATTTCTATACCCCTACATCTCCGATCTTGTCTCACTACACACTCTGCTTCACCCGCTCCGCTCTACCAATGACTGGTGCCTCAACTTCCCACTGTTAACCATACCCCACTCCCTCCTCTAAGACGTCTCCTATATTGCTTCCCACCTGTGGAAAACACTTCTATATCAAACTCTCCACCAGATATCAATATTTAATGCTCCTTAAAAGGAGAGCCTCATTAGAGCCTACCAATATCCCACCAAACTCCCTTTGCCCACATCCTAACTCTGTGTCAACCCTTTATTCCAATGCATGTAGAGCTAATTTGCATACTGGTCCTTATTAGCATTTTGGTCATGACACTGCGAGAAGCCAAAATAAAGTGATTATTTATTAACTATCCATGCTACATATATATAATTATGCAAAATTTTATGTCCTCGGAGCAAATTAAAATGTCTCTGCCCTGCTTGTTTAACCCTTGTTTAGGTGGGACAGGGTTGCAGGATAGTACAGAGGGTTAATTCATCCTAACAAAATGCACTAATTAATTCTAGAGGACAGCTGAGGTTTGGGCCGAGGCTGAGAGCGTCTCGAAAGCATAAATATGCAGAAACGCTGCCTTGCATCGAGCAGACACGTCATTATTACAGACATAGTGAGAGCAGAAAGTACGCAGTAATGCCACAATTGGTCTCCGATGAATGAAACTTTATTTTCAACTGGGAAATTTTCAATGGTTAATTTATGCACATCATCCCGTATTGTTTGACACTGTGATTTGTGTGTCGATTAGAAGCACAGAAGGAACGAGGCACAATAGCAAATCAGAGGCATTGAGGAATCGGGGGGTGATCTCAGGACGCTATCCAAGGTGTTATGCCGAGGATTTATGGAGTTTTTTTTTAACACTTTTTAGTCGAGCTTACACAACATGAGAGCTTTAAAACTGCATAATCAGCTTGGTAATTCTTACAAGTTGTATAACA
Source organism: Mixophyes fleayi (assembly GCF_038048845.1). Lineage (NCBI taxonomy): Eukaryota > Metazoa > Chordata > Amphibia > Anura > Limnodynastidae > Mixophyes > Mixophyes fleayi. The sequence continues at coordinate 2,047,515 of NC_134413.1, read as the reverse complement.
AGTACAAGTATGCCTATGTAATGTAAATGTAAATGTGCAGTTTGTGACTAGGTAACATTTACTGAGAACCTATGTCGAGATTAAATAAGGTTTGTTTTCTCCTTTATACATCGCTATAAATATTTATAGAGCGACACAAGGGAAATAATCTGCAGATTTCAAGGTTATCCAAATTTCAGCAATTGAGAAAGCTTGTCCTCTTCACGTACCCTCCACTGGGTGTCATTTGCCATTTTGGTGTATAATACTGTGTATAATAAGGAAAGAATCCAGTTGGTGATAAAAATAAAAGTACCATAGTTAAGAGGAAAAGTGTGAGGGCTGGTCGGTCTGCTTGCAATCACTCGGAAAGAGTTATGGTAGTTGGTAGCACTAGCCAGCTGCTTATCACTCCTTTTCTTTTCATTTCCAAGTCTAAAGCAATCACCAAAGGATTAGCAGGTCCTGTGTCTAATTATCAATAGGATTTTTATACAGTTTTATTTCCAAATTGTTCAAACAAAAATATTAACAGCTGCAGGAAAGAACAGTTCAACACAACTATCCACAGGAAACGATTTTATCTCTACTTATTGGCATACGTTTTCCTGCCTGTCACAACCGAATTCCAATCATGCATCCTTCAGCACTGTAACCTGTTGTGCATGCATAAACTGTGATAAACCTGAAGATTTGAAGATATTTTTTATTCATTGCTATGGAAACAACCATTGGATTCCCCAGAAAACTGGGGAGGTCAGACAATCAAATAGATGCACACTGTACACAATGGCAAAACGTATTAAATACGGCAGAATATTTGACGACTGTACTAAGCAGTAACTATTTTACAACCATAAAAAGAAAAATGTCTACACAATGTATATTCAATAAAGGGATTATACTTCTACGTAAGTCAGGAATTGTGGGTCCAACCTGCACAATTCCGGATGGTACCCAAAAAACTGAGTTGTATCCTTTCTCACCTCTACAGTATGTTGTTTAGAAATACAGGCAGACTAAGTTTTCCTTACTCAAATTACCTATAAAAAAAGAGATTTTTCACCATTTCACTGCCTTCACCCAGTGTTTTCATGAGTTTCCTCTGGGTGCTCTGGTTTCCTCAAAAACTCCAAAAACATACTAGTAGGTTAATTGGCTGCTATCAAATTGCCCTTAGTCTCTCTCAGTGTATGTTGGGGAATTTAGACTGTAAGCTCCAATGGTGCAAGGACTGATATGAGTGAGTTCTCTGTACAGCGCTGCGGAATTAGTGGCGCTATATAAATAAATGGTGATGATGATGATGTTTCTAGTCATGCTCACTTTGGGCCTGAGTCATTAAGACACATACTGAGCACATCGAGCAGTTGTTCTCAACGGCACCTAAATCGGCTTTGAATTCTCCTAGAGTCAGCAAGGAGCGGATCTCAGGATAGGTGGGGTGATGACTATGGATGTAGGTTCACTCTGCTGTACTAGACCAGACACTGCAGCATGTGTACAATACATATGTGGAATATGAAATCTCAAAAGAATATACAGAAAAAAAATATTAATCAATTAATGTTAACTGTCAATAATAGTCATTTTTATTAGAAATGGAAATTGTAAAAAAAAAGAAATTTTTATATAATTTTTTTTTCCATTGGTAAACATCAGTGTTAGACTGTCCTTAATGTCTACTGTACGTAAAATACATATTTACAGTTGCCCCTGATTGCAGACACATGTTATAGCTGTATACGATACTGAGCCAGGACTTAGACTAGACCCTCAGCTGGTGCAAGAGATACGGCAGAAAAACAGGAAGCGTTCACACACGCAGAGTTTCATTCTGACGCGGCTGCATTCACTTCAGTTTTGCACGCCCACATTGTGCATGGAGTACGGGCACACGCCGCTGCCCCGCCCTGTTCACTCCCTGAGATCGGAGGCCGTTGTAACTGTTATTTGCCTTGGCAAACGCAGCGGACCTGCTTTCGTTGACAGCTGAGTGTCCTCAATCTGGGCATGTGCAGAAAGGAATTGCGTACGATTCGCACAAAAAACAGAGATACGTCACTCAATGACTCAGGCTTTTCCTGTCTAAATCTGCTCACATGGGGACACTTAATAACTATACCCCATCTGTAGATGTTTATATTGTAAATATTATCTGAACTTACATTCTTAGACCTGGTAAATACAATATTTTGTACCAAGGCCCCTTGTTCACCAACTCTATGACCCCAAAATCCATTCCACATATAAATAAAGTATAATGACATAATGGAGCACATACTTACACATTTATAATATGTCATTAAGAAAAGATACATTTCTTGTATGTTCTAGAGAAACGGTTTTGGAGGAGCACTCCAGAAATAATCGATATAGAATGATCTATATAACCCAGCTCTCAGCGATGGTTCTGCTGCAGAATACACTCTACTGGGCTACATTTGTCAGATTGAATAAAGCAGCAGGTCCCATTATTAGAATTGGATGTAAATATTAAATAATAAAACTGTAATGTGTTAAGAAGGAACAGAGTGGAAAGTTGGCAGCCACGGAGCTATCAGCACAATCCTTCCTGATGGTGGAGCTCCGGCTGAACGCTGGGAATCCTACCGGGCGCAGTCTGCCCTCGTGCCAGAGGCTGGAACAAATACTGTGGATGAAATGAAAGGTCGTGTCATTTTTAGTACACTGCAAACATAATTAGTGATTATGTCCAGATTACCGCAATTACATCACACTGCACTAAGCCGTCTCCTAATTATATATATTATTGGGCAACGAGAATCTCTGCCAAGTGCTCGTGCTGGTTCAGACGTTCAGAAACATCAGATATTTACCTTCTGTGCCAACCTAGAAACATTTTCTAACTCAGATACGGTGGAGAAGCCAGAGTTTGCAGTTAGTGGTGTGCTCTGACCTCCGTACACACATGTGGCTGCGTATAATCCAGGTAAAGATCCCTATACCCTGGTGCAAAATCTGAGCAGGGCCATTGGCAGGGGCATAACTATAGTGGGTGCAGGGGGTGCTGTGACTATGGAACCCAGCAGTGAGGTGGGTACACAGCAGCACCCCCTACCACCAAGGACCTAGCTCCCTGCTGAGGCCTGAGCAGTGGTCCTATATTGAACTGATTGGCCCAGACAATTTTTATGTTAAACTTGGGGGACCAGACATTACTGTGCTTCCTAGTGGCTATACCCCTTACCCAACAACAGCCACCCTATTTTAAGAGCGAACCATGGAAAAGATCTACTCCTCCCCTCACCACCTCTGCTCCCACCTAATGTCATGTGGGGACTGGTGTGTGTAGGGTTAATGTCATGTGGGCACTGGTATGTAGGGGGTTAATGTTAGGTGGGGATTGGTGAATGTTGCAATATGCAGGCAGTATAATTACTTAGTTATTAAACATATTAGCTTATTAAAGAAGAGTTACAGGTCAATGGAAAAATAATGGTTGTCATAATAACGATTATTTAAATATAATTACATGTAGCTAATGAGTTCATGCAGACACTTAGAAACACAGAGTCTATTACTCATTTTTAAACAAGGGCTATTCTCTAGTTGGATAACGTTGGGTTAATCTACAACTCGCTCTCAGTTGGTCAAAATGCCCTAAAGACTATTCAAAGTCAGGTTTAAAACCTGCTAATTAATCTACCGCAAACAAATTTAAAGAGACACTGCAAGAGGGGCACTGAGGCTCCACATTATGCAATACCAAATATATCTGCTTCCACCCCCTGAACAGGCAACAACAAATGGATAAGCCTTCCACCCTCACCTTCGTCATTCACAAAACTGTCCTCCATGACACCTGGATAATATATTGAACATGGCCCATTTATACAAATGTCTCTAATATCACATCATTAACATTCTATTTAGTTCCAACAGCAGATCGGCAGTGAGGGTGGTTTTAGAGGCGAGCCGGGTAGTGCAGAGAAAGTCTTTGTGCAGGAACAGATTGATGGGGCCTGGAGGATTTAACAGACATTCTTAAGGAAAGTTAAGACTAAGATCCTCTTCGTGTTTAACTCCTGAAACTAAACACCTTTCTGAGGCCTCTAAACAGCCTGTCTTTGGCGTTACTGGCTCCATTAAGCACCGAGTTGTTTATGTGTAGGAAGCCTGTGCAAGATGAGTTTAATTTTGGAGAGATTTTCTGGAGGACGGCCAGTTTAAAGGAGGCTACTGTAATTAAGGCTCAGTGAAGGGTCTAAACATTGGAGCGATGCCTTTGGCGTGTGAGAGAGATAGACAGTCTGTCATTTAGCCGCTCCACCGGCTGACTGAGGAAGGAACAGCTAATCCCAGGAATAGCGATTCTTGCTGGATGAGCCGCGTGAGGAGGTAAACCAGCTCAGACTCAGTTCTAAACCCTGCGAACTCTTTTCAATAGGAACTTCTTGGAGAAAAAATCCTTTATAAATAATAATAATATTACACAGTCCTATAAAAGATAGAAGCAGTCTATTGGAAAGAAGACAATGACTGCCTTGTGTGATGAAATGTGCTTAGATAGTAAAGAAAACACCCCTAGAGATTAGGGAAGTTGTGCCTGAGGTTCAGACAAATTGAGTGTTGCGGTGGAATAGTCCACTTTGCAGAGGTGCGTAGTCCTGGCCATGCAATCTTTTATTTTTGCTTTTGCTCTTCTGTTCTCCTACTCTATATCTGTGAATTCTGCATTTTGTGGAATATGTAAATATAGCTGTGACAATGGTGTCTTTCTCTTTTGTGGTGCAGTTGGAGCAATTCCGTGCAGGCCCTATTACCTGGAGAAACATGTGAAACGCGTGAAGGCCATTATACTGAAGAACATTACTATATGACGCACATCTATGGAATGCTTCTATTGCTTGTATACAATGTAAATAGCCATTTTGTGGGTTAAACCAATATTCATTTGAATGCAGTCTATCAATGCAATAGGACTCAGTCCCTCATTAATATTGAAAATAAGCAGGTACAGCTATGTATGAAGCAAAAATAGCTTCAAGATACTTGTTACTTCTGTACAAACCAACAATTCATGAGATGATGCATATACAACAAAGTTGAAAGGCATCATTTCTGAAACTATCATTTTTACAAAGCTCGCATTTAGAGAGTGCTCTAGGATGCATCCTGCTGTACTTTTCTCTCTGTATAATAATTATTAGTCCGTAGTCGTGATTGGTATGGAACTTTCCAGTGAAATTATTACAAACATTAAGTCACAATGACTGACTGAGAACTTGTCATTGGGTGCCGCTTCAGTCTCTCAACGCTAAGCATAAACATCCTCATCACCATCAACAGAGACAAAATGCCAGAGGCCTGATTCATCTTCAAGCGCAATGTGAATGCAACTTGCTTTGAAAAAAAATGAACGTAACTTGTACGCGCCTACACCAGTACCCGAATCCAAGAGGATCGCCAGATACGTGTCCATTTGAATTTAAGTATATATAGTATAATATAGTGTCCCATCAGAACACATGCAAAAACAAAATATCTCTTAATACTCTAATCATTCATAAAAAAAATGCACATTTTATTTTTTTGTTTTTAGATTAAATACATAAATCAGGATGATCTTAACGAATACTGTACATAAAAAGCATTCTTATAATATCTCTTACTTGCCTGTGACACAAATTGAAATACATTTCTACAATAAATTATTCCTATGTGATCCAGCCACACATATGTTCTGTGTTAACTAGTACACGTATGTGTAGTCACTGCTATCAGTTGTAACTTACACCTACCTTGTAGCTGGTGCATATAAAAGCCTAAAAAACACGTACCGAAAAGGTGGCATCTGGGTTAGCACCTACTTAATGTACATTACATACCTCAATCTGTCAGTTCCCATCCCTGTTACGCCCTCCAGTTAGTAGGCATGTACTATGATTGCCCAGTTAATGTTATTTATTTGGCAACGTCTGATCTGATTCTCAAATTATTTGGGGGAATTTGTCCAAATTTCAGAATTGGTCAAATTGATTCTCTATTCCTGACCACACTACCTAAAATAAAATAACAAAAATGAATTGTGATTGCAGCATTAAATAACCCCAAATGGTCATTTTTTCTAAAGCTAAGATCTGTACTTAGCTGGATAAATGCGTTCAAAACTCAACGCAGTCCTGTTAAATACTTGAAGCGGTCATCAAAGGAATATTGAATTATGTCCTTTTACTCGCCGTAACCTCATATTCACACAAATTATTTGTTTTCTTTCTATAAAATTTTTGACATCTCTATAAATGCATAGATACCATGTAACCATTCACGGTGTGTTTGTTCTGTAGATTGCCAAGGAAGTTATTAAACAAATCTGTAGCTTATAAAGGGGTGATCTGCAAGGGTAACTAAGGGGTATGTTCATTAAATGTCAAAAAACCTATGGACGGCGAAACGCGTGTCTTCTTTGGTGATATGGCTTTGCTCTATAAATCAGTCAGTTATAGCAATATTCCTAGTTGAAGGTAGTTTAACCATGTTATGCATGGGGAAGCCGATCGTCGTGGTACAAGTTCCGCTGCGACAATTGTTACTGCTGTCTCACTGTTTTCGTGAAATATCATCGCAGCCTCACCCATCTTTTGTACTTGCACAGGCAACCTTCAGCACCACACAATTCCCCAACAAAATCATTACTTGTTCCTTATCCTCAGCTCTGGTCATTAACCACAGAATGTAGTACCCTTTATTTTGCATTAGTGGAATCATTGCTTTCTACATTTAGGATAATTATGTGGAGGTTGAATGTATTATATGAGTAATTTGCTGTGATCTGCAGGTAAACGCCGTCACAAGAGGACAAGGGGCCGCGATCAGACACAGATTCCTCTTGGATCATCAGCAAACGCCGCTCCTGGAAGAGATGTCTGATCAAGTCATTATTAATTCAATATTGGGGAGAGGTGACCAAGATATTACATCTGGTAAAACATCCCAGTAGGACATTGTAACATGTACAAAGGAAAATTACATATTTCACCACTATTAAAAAAAAGGCAAAAAAAAGCTGCTATATAATTCCACATCAGCTTGAATGTAAGTATTAAAATCTAGGAGAAAATCATATCTATTGTTTTGCATGCCACCAAGATATTTTTCTCTTTCAGGGGTGAGGAACGAAACCCCCCCCCCCCCCCACTCAGGGGGCATTACAATTCCTGGAAATTGATAGGGCAGCATTTCCTTTGAAACTCACCGTCCTAAAATCATTAATCTTTCAACGTGTTGGCGGAGTCAGTGCGAGATTCTGAACAATTGTCAGATGTCCCGGGAGATTCGTCCATGCACTGAATACAGGCTTATATGGGGATATTTCCAATGGTCAGGGACGTTTGCCACATATGAATAAAGGAAACACATTAGGAGAGGTCTGACCTACTGCTGAGTCCTAAAAACATCTCTCGGAGTCAGGAAATGATTGAGGCAAAGTCAGAAAGAAGAAAGAGATAAGTTTACACAGAAACAGCCCCCAGAAAGCGTTGCCAGGGCACAAAACTATAAAAATAAGATGTAAAGGGGTCAATCATCACAGCATTGAAACATCAACTTCAGTTATTAGATAGAAAGTATTCCCATACAGGAAACGGATGTTTTACTGACAAATGAAAATAAATTTACTGACATGCAGATGTTTTGGTGTCACCCTTATACCGGACTTTCTCCAAAAGGACCAATATTAATAGAATCTCGGTGAGGAGGAGGATCAGGTAACTTAAGGAAGGAGTCGGCAGCTCCTACTGGTCTGAATCATCTTCGAACGGACGTCCGGACGTGTACTTCACTCTGCGCATGGTCAGAATCTGACTTTACGCCAGTCAACAAGTTGCATCCAAATGTAAATGAAACATCAACTACCTACAACTTAAAGGGTGAAACAGGGTGAAAGCACGTACACAGCGTGCAGTAAGGGCGCGCCAAGCTCTAGCACACATATATTGGCCCCATTCAAGCTTTGGGCCTCTCTAAGGTAGGTGTTTTTTAGCCGGATCACTTGCCCCAGCTACAGGGCAGGTGTCAGTGCCGACTGATAGTGATGACTGACACCTATACATGTCAGAACAAGTAAAAGAAACTGTGAAAATACATTTTATGCACATTATGCATTAAAAACATCCAGATTTATATATTTCATGTAAAAAAAAGCAACTTTTTTAAACATATTATTTTATTAATGATTATAGTATTAATAGTTGTACATTTATTTTTTTTATTTTTTTTGCATGCATTCCGATGGGACTTCATATTGCACATACACAGTGTGTTCTGTCTGTCTACATATGGCAAATAATGTACAGGAAGAGCGCAGCTACACCCAGATTCAAATGAAAACGTTTCTTGAGATCCGCTTGTATTGGAATATGGGCGTACGTACGTGAAAGATACGTTCGTTTTTTTTTTTGTTTTAGATTGAGCTCACGTTGCGTTCGAAGATGAATTAGTCCCAGTATGTCAAAATTATTAGCTTGACAAATCTAATTCCAATTTAATAGTAACAGGAAAATGTTGGATTTCTTGTTGACAACTGAAAATGTCACTGTCTTTGTACTAGTAGTCAGTAAATTTACTGACAGCTGTTAGCCTTACTTCCAATCTTTATATAATGTGCAGCTGATTAGTTGGTATGGTTTGGTGTACATGTTTCATGTTCGGAATTGTGCCGTTGTCAAAACAATGTGACTCCCAGTTATACGAGAAGTGAAAGGGTTAAAAGAGAGGCCGCGGTGGGAAGGATGTTACACAGTGTCACCCACTCACTGACACAAAGTTATTAGAGATTCTGCAACAGGCGTTAGGTGGGGAATGAGTCACTGGCAGCTCAAATGGAAACTCCATTAACGTAAATGGAATGTCACTAACAATTAAGTTAATATTAACTCAGGTCTCCAATATATTTCCACTTAACCTCCCTTCCCCCAGTGCAGGCTGTGGTATCTGAGTGAAGGGCTGGGGTTTCTGAGTCTGAGTGAGGGCTGGGGTATCTGAGTCTGAGTGAGGGGCTGGTGTACAGCCAGACACTTGTAACAGAAATGATCTGGATAATTAGCTGTTTATATATTCACCAGTCACCTCTAGGCTAGATTGTGCCCATTGGACCATCTCCTGCTCATTCCGTTTAAAGTGGGTGGGGATTGAATAGCTTGAAACCAATCAGATTATTGGAACGCTCACTCCAGCACAGAGTACTTAAGCGGAGAAGCCCAATGTAAAAAAAAACAACTTCAAACAAGCAAAAGTGTGTGTTGGAGTTGATGTGAAATGTACACTTTTGCACTCTGCACCCCTTCAGATTTTTTAGCCTCTCTACATATCTGGGCCTGTAGAGTTTTGTACAAAGACTGGAAAGTAGATCTAGATCAGGGGTCAGGTAACTTTTTTACCTTTTACCCCCAAATATATTTAGATACGCCGACGTTACCCCCTTGATTTGAAAGGAAGGAAATCATATATTATTAATTATTGGAATTCAAAATTTTATTGAATCTATTCAAAATTTCTTTGAAAGCTTCAACTTCAAAACTTCAGGTTTTGGAGAAATGATGTTGCTTCATTTTGGATACGAGAGCATCAATATTGGGGCATTTTGATGTCAGAGCAATTTGGATACAGTCTTCAGCGTCCAATCGATTTCTCTGCTTTGTTTTTATGCTCGTAAAAGTGGAAAATCCTTGTTCACAAAGGTAGGTTGTTGCAAAAGGCAGCAACTTTTTGACTGATTCCTCATGTGCAATTTTGATGCCTTTGCAGCTGTTGACATCCAAAAATATGACAGATCTGCTTTGTTTGCAAATGCAATACGTGCTTCATTATTGCATCGAAGCTAAAGAAGTGTCTCTGCCAACCCTTGAGGCTCTTCTGGTACAACAGCAATTTCACATTTAAAGGGGTCTACAATCCAACTGACAGCATGTGAATCGGCAGAATTACCCCCAGGAATTAAATTTTTACCCCATTTGAGGTAATTTACCCCTGTTCCCTGACCACTGATCTAGATGCACCAACACCAACACCAAAGTGTTTTTGCCGGGTGCATACAGGTCACCCATAAATGAAGTCCTTCATATATCGCTATATTGAATAAATGACTTTGTCAATACTTAATGTAATCTCACCTGGATCTACCTGTGTGCTCCAAATGAACTATGAAAAGATTGGGCAGCAGGGTGGCTCAGTGGTTAGCACTTTTACCTCACAGCACTGGGGTCATGGCCTTATCTGTGGAGTTTGTATGTTCTCTCTGTGTTTGCGTGAATTTCCTCCAGGTGTGGATTATGTGTGTGTCTTTCTGTGTGTCTGTGTATGTTAGGGAATTTAGACTGTAAGCTCCTATGCAGCAGGGACTGATGTGAGTGAGTTCTCTGTACAGCGCTGCGGAATTAGTGGCGCTATATAAATAGCTAACGCTGATGATATAGAAACCAGTCAGGGATGGAATTGATTAGTTATACTTGTATTTCTTTTGTAAGGCCACCTTTGACATCTGTGAAAACAGGACAGAGATGGTAAATAATGAATTAATCAATTAATTATAGCAAATTAAGTATTTTTTTCTGATGGGAAAAGAATTGGGATATTTTAAGGAATGGAACTGACAAGTCGGAGAGACCTGCTCCGGTGAAACACCCGCTGATCACGGCGAGGATGGTGTCCTAAGGTGAGAATCACTAATCAGAAGAACCATGTAGATATTATTCGTCTCTTTTACGATCTCTCGCATAATAAATGATTCATTGGACAGATGAGCTGTATTTTTGCTAAAACATTTTATGGCCAAATGTGCTCTGACTTTGCTGGGCTCCAGGGAGAAAAGGTTTTATTGGAGGCATTTTCTATAAAGGTGATTTTTAACAAGTCAAATGAAGGCTTCGGTTAATGCCGTTGTAACTAATTATCCTCAGTGGTTTTAATGGGAACATCTCTGTGTTCCAGAGTCTGCACCCGCGTGAGCGATCGCTTCATTTTATGTTATTTCCATGAAGGGAGATCACAGCTCTGTCAATATCTCAGTTACTCTACAAGTCACAGCAAAGTGTTCTACAGAAAGCACTGAATTAATATCCACAGGAGAGAGCCTGAAGAAGTTTACAAAATAAATATTGTATTTGATTTTCTTCTTATTCTTATTGTGGGTCTGATATTTTTGGTATTATAATTTATAGATATTTGGTGGTGGTTTGCATATAAATGCGAGGAAAAATATCAGTGTGTTCTCAGCCATGCGACTAAGAGCCGACCTAATACCTGGTATCATCTGCTGTTATGGTTTCCCAGGCTTCAGCCAAACACACTCAGATCCTGGCACCTCTCGGCTCCACTCAGTCATTCATAGCTGCTATCACTGGCGTCATGAGTCTATGAAAAGTGTCTGGGGCTCACAGTAATTTTATTGACATCTTTTCAAAGTGGTAGACACTCACAGGGCATAAGAACGTGGTCGTCTCCTTGTCAGTCTTGCTCATTGGCATTTGATACCAATCACTTTTTGTTGTCAGATGATCATCGGATCCCCTGCAAAGAGCCCAATCCGTCATCACTATAAGGAACTGTGTATTGGTCGGGAATATTCTAATGTTGAGGGTGCACATTTCTTCCTGGCCACAAATCTGGGCTCACGGACACTGTTATTGCTTCAGTGTCCAAAAGACCTTGTAAGTACTGTCTCAGATCTTCCATATTGGCTGGTGCTAGTCCTCTTAACCGTTCTCTAAACCATGATGCATCTCAGAGACAAATGTGGTAGTCGACTCCCTTAGTTAGTCCGATACTAATCTCCTCTTGAATACACAGAGAATCTCTTATCATTAACTTTTCTTCTCTTTTCCTCTGGAGAGGGGTCCCCATCACCAAAGTAAAATCTCTTAGGCTGAAGCTCTCGATTCTGTTTGATTTCCTTCTCCTTCGGTGAATATTGAGTATGTGGGAATAGTTTACTCCCCAAACTCTATGACACCATTGAGTGAGAGTTGTCTTTGGTGATCACGGCAGCAGGATCACTAGAATCACCATTGGTATCTGGGCACATGATAGTAGTGAGTCTTTCATGAATATGTCTTTGGAGAATTGAAGGGTGACCATAATGTACACAAGGTAGGGGTAGGCTTTGCTTGGAGCCCCCACACACCGGTAATCCAGACAGAAGTTCGATGGTGAAATGGACAAGTTTTATCAACACCGCTGCTCGGTTAATATAGAAACCTATGATCTACTGTCTAACAGGACTTTGCGCTGCTTCACATTAATCATGCTGAGATCCTGGGCTCCTGGCTCAACAATCAGTATTTTATGAATGCACATTAATGGCCCAGTGGAGCTTACAATCTATTCTACCTCCAGCTCCCTGTCACTACACACAGGTCGCCATTCACAAACTTAAGTCCCCAGAGACGTGAGGCCAACCCCTGTACCACCATGCAGGAAACTTTCCTCAAGCTATAAATTAGAAGTTGGGACAAATCCACATATCACTACACAGCCGTTTTCAATCTAATCCCCCAGCTTAAATCCTATTTTACAAATGTATTCCTCTTAAACAATATGAAACCAGGGAGCTCCATTTTCCCTTCACTCTCTGTCTGCTGTGAAAGAAATCAGAATTTAATATGTAATCTTTTCTTCTCCTTTTATTTATACAAAATGAATCAAAATTCAGGCACTAATCTTTTGTCCACTCTCCCTTTGAATCACATTTAGATTCCACGACAGAGAATGACAGAAGCGGAAAAGAATGCGCTGGGAACACTTTGCCAGTTGTTACAAAAGTGTTTTTGTTTAAATCTGAGACCTGGCACCTGCAGTTTAATTATTCCTGGAGAAATTGTTCCATCTGGGGCGGCCTTTAGAATAGAGATGTAAAGACGGAGCAGTTCTTTAATGGACGGTTTCCATGAAAAGGGCTCTTTGCTGGAACACATAGAACTAATGGGAAACATTGAAAGAGAACCTCGGTATTTGCTCTTGTACTTCAATACCAATGTAGCAGTGCAGGAATTCCAGTGGTGAGTCTGAGACTACTTGTCTCATTTTAAAGAAAACTTTGTTTAATTGATCTTTGCTTACACAGGGAAGGATGCAGTAGATAGGTACAGAGGTAGGAGGCAGAGTTCCAGCAAAGAGTGAGACAAAGGGTGAAGGGTGAGCCCCATAGCGCCCCCCATAGGTGTTGCTCTACCCCCCTCCCCCGGTTCTTACACAATATAGGGCAGGAAGGGGCAGCATCATCTTCTCTTTTTGGGAGTTGGCGTTGGACTGTGACATCAGATCAATACACCTTGATTTTCTATTGGTGCACTTAGATCTAAGGGTCTCTTCTGCAAACTAGAGGTGAACTTAACTATGTATATAGGCAGAAAAGATCTTTAGAGCTTCATACTTACGCTAGGTACACACTGGAGCATTTACATCTAATAATCGGGCAACTCAGCCGACATACCCAACTTCCGAATGTTCAGTCGGAATTCAGGTTAGTGTTAATAGTGACACATGGTCGTAAGTCTTTCCAAAGTGTCGATTAGCAGCTCATTTGGTTGGTCGTACTGTTTAATGTTTTCCGACCAATCACCTAACGATCATGTAGTGTGCATAAGTTTCAGATCGACCCACAAGCAACATCAAGCTGTGACTCCTTTGGGGGCGTCTGTATGTTACTTTCTGATACCTGTATCAGCCCCACGTGGTGCAGTTTCCGCACGTCACTTATTTGGTAATTCGGTGCTTCTAGTAGTAAAGCAATAGCAGGTGTCTATTGCATTAATGTGTACAGCATATAGCTGCTATTTTAATTATAAACCTAAGGTTTTAATTAAGGTTGAATCTACTCATCCTCACAGACTCCTGTCTTTCATACATCTCTGACCTTGTCACAAGATACACATCCTCTCGCACTCTTAGATCTGTCTCTGACCTGCCTCTCTCCTCCTCCTCTCTGTCACGCTCACCTCCAAGACTTCTCCTGTGCTGCTCCCATGAATCTCCCTACCCTGGCTGACCAGACTCTCCCACCAACCTTCAATCCTACTCTTTCTCTAAAACCTATCTTCCCCCATCTGGGTCTTCTACCGTGTCCTGTCCCATGTCCACTCGAAGTCCTACTGACTCCTATTGTCTCAGCACTACCACCCAAGCGGGGTCCTCTCTACTCTCTGTTTCACCTTCTTTATCAACCTTGTCAGGACTTGTTTTGTTTTCATGTGTGATTGTATTTTGTACTATTTGTAACTCTGACTGTCCGCACAAGGATTGTAGAAGTGCAGAATTATCTGTCTTCCAGCCGACGCCCTCCTAAACCATGTGCTGGAGCGTAGTCATGGATCGTAGTAGCATAGATGGTGTCCTGCATATACGATGGACGGAGTCCTGCATATAGATCAGGCGTAGTCCTGTGTAAAGGACGGGCGGAGCCCTGCTCATATAGAAAGGGCGGAGTCTTGCATATATGATTGGACGGAGTCCTGCGTATAGAATGAACAGGATCTTGGTGTGAAATTCCTCTTCCCCAGTAATGTGAGTGTCAGACAGTGCAGCCCAGGCAGTGACCATGGGATATTATTTTTATTTCCACTTCACAATTCCAGTAGGATTTAAACATGACATAGTATTGTCTCTGTGGACCTTGGTGTACTACTACCCCCACCATTATATGTTTGTTTTTTTTAGATGTTTATAAAGCCCAGAATATATGAATGGCAATAATTTAATATGACGTGCAGAATAGGAGACATTGGGGCACATTTATCAATATTCACATAAAGTGAAAAGTAGTTTTCAATCCTTATCGCAATGATAAGGATTGAACTATTTCTCACATTTATGTACAGCCCTGCACAGAAACAGGAGTTCCGAAAAATTGCTGTTTCTGTGATGTAAAAAATCATACTTACCCCCCTCTTCCGAAGCGCTGTCTCCGGATCTTCTCCTCGTTCTTTTCATTCTTCAATTGCGCATGTCCAGTTCCAAGAACTGGACATGCGCACACAGATCCCCGCTCTGTCTCTCAGAGAGCGCTGAGTGACAGGGAGGGATCATGTGATCAGTGAGGGACAGGGAGGGATCATGTGATCCCTCCACACATGCGTTGTCTAGCTCTGCTCTTCGGAGCAGAGCTGACAGCATTGGATTTCTTCAATTCTGATAATATACACCAGCTGCAGATTTTTTCGGGACGTTAGATTGCGGCCAGGAGCAGTCACCATACTGTTGTATGGTGACTGCTCGCAAAAACGATAAGAAGTGCAAAGCAGCAGATATCCATGATATCTGCTGCGATGCACCTTTAATAGATTTGAGTAGGAGACATTGTGGACTAATTTACACGGTAAGTGCACGATAGTGCAATACCGTTATTTCTTAAATATACCCCATTATTCCAGCTCTCCCCTCTGGTTACTATTGCATAATGGCTTTGCACATGTTTTCACCTTGTGATAGTAACTGGATAGGAGACACTGACTGCTGCAGTTTCAAGGTAAGTAAAGTCATCACTGGGAAGTGCTGACCTGAGATGATTTTTAAATAAATGCTTACAAAAATAACTGGGGCGAAACCTTGATAAAGAATAAATATGTCCTTAGGGCGCTGACAACATGTATGATAAATGCCCACACGGCAGGAGAGCGCCCCCCGGACAGCAGCAGACATGGGGTACTCTCCCCACTCCCGCTGTGGTAGAATATAGTCATTCAGGCAGAGTATGGACAATCAGCAACACGCTGCCAACAGGAGCAGGCTAGACTCCCCTAAATGGCAAACACATAGGAAAACCATCAGCTGAATCACCGGACCCCTCATAAGGAATATTCTGCATTTAGGGTCAACTTATGGAACCCCACAAAGAACTTTTGTGTGGAGTTATCCTATAACCTTAGAAGCTGTAGAGCTGACGTCTTGTTGTTGTCATTATTAAGGAGGCAGAAAATTCATATCAGGGTCTGCAAACCATTATCAACTGGGGGAATTAATATTAGAGGGGGGGAGGCTCTCATGGGAAAACATAAAGCTCTGTTGCCAGGGACAGTATAGATGTTATCATCAAATGAGCCGACAATGATACAGACGGATGTGAAATCTTCTCCCTGATACTGTATCTGAGCGCTGGTAAGAGAGCAGCTGATACAGCTGTCTGAATGCCACGGCCCTCTCGGCGCTGTCACGCCTGTCACTGATACAAAGTTGCTGGTATTGATCCAGCTGTGTTAAAGATGTAACGGACTGACAGAGCCGAGAGTGAGACCCCATGCGGTGTGATCTCGTCTCAATCATCCGTGTCCCGGCCCAATCCTCCGTGTCACGGCTCTGAGACAGGTAATTAAGGGGGGACGATGATCTGGGAACATTTCATTCTATCCTGTAACATGCACTGAGCCAAGGTCATCGATCAGCAGAGGACAGGACAGAGCCATCAGGTTGTCAGATCCCTGACTGTAGCGTCTGGTACGAGTCACTGCTTCCTCACTGATAGGAAGCCAGGAACTGCTGTACCGGCTCCGTCCTCCAAAACCAAACGGGATGTGCCTGCAAATGTGACACCGTAATGTGCACCGATGGGCTGCGTTCTCATGATCATGGCTGGCTCCTCCGGGCGCAGGTGGGCGATGGCTACGCTTTAATCTCTCTCCGTTGCTGTGACAACTCTAGTCACATTTCTGATATCATTTGCAGAGTATTTCGATTTAACAAGCGAGTGCTCAGTGTTATATTAACTAATTCAGGGGCGCACGCAGGGGGGTTTCTGGTTCTCTTGAAACCCCTCCCCTCCACGAAGAACAGGGGCTAAACAGTGCCCCTACATAGAGGCGCTGTCAAAGAAGCGTCCGCGGCAGTGCTATTGTAGTACAATACAGCACCGCGGCGGACGCTTCTTTAACAGCGCCGAAATGGAGCTGCTGCGCATGTGCAGTCGCATGCACAACTGCGCATGCGCAGCAGCTCTCTCTATATTTTTTTGGGGGGGGAAACCCCCCCTTAAAAATCCTGTGTACGCCCCTGTAATTACTGAAAGAGGTGGGATAATAGAGAAAAGCTGTTTCCCCTGGTTTATTTACTGGAAACTGGCAGATGTTTGTCATGAGTAGTGAAGATTATTATAGTCTGTACATTTATCTTGTGCAAAAGTTAAGATGCTTATTTGAAGAAGAAACAGGGAGATAAGAGTGAAGTTAAGATGAATTTTCATCTTAACTTAAGAAATTATTCACTTACGCAGGGGAATTTGCTTCTTATCCCCCTTTTTCTGGGCATGGACAGAGTGGATTTGCTTAAGATAAGCAAAAGACGGCAGATAAGATCACTAATGAATCAGGCCCTAGGTGTTTATATATTGGTGTTTTCATAAATGCAAGTTTACAATTATTGGGGCATATTCAATTAGGTTTCTGGTCCGTGGTAACTCTCCGAAACGGGCCGCGAAGTCAATCCACGGTACCCCAATAACGTGGATTTTCGTGTGCTCCCCAAAGGGTTACGTAGGAAAATCTGCGTTATTGCAGTACCGTATTACCGTCAAAACTGCGCACTTTCCACGGCAACGCACAATACCGCGGAAATCTAATTGAATATGCCCCATTGTTTGATATATTGTTAGGATGGTAATCATTCCCACCAGGGCTGTCCGTGTAAAACTGCCCAAATTATCCCTAACCTCGGGCCTGTAGCCCTACAACCATTATTGCTTTGTCCCTGGTTTATTACAGGAATAGCATTGTACGGATGCAGAATTATTCCATAAAATGAAGCAATATTATTTATTAGGAGAGGAGATTCGTAGGGGAAGTAAGATCTAATTCTGTAGTGGGGGACAAAGAAATGTCCGGACTTTAGAGTTTAAAGTTTGAGTTTAACTTTTTTTAATCACTGCAGTGTAATATCGTCTCCTCCACTGTGATAATTGCAGCTGTTATGTCGTAATTTCTTCTGAAGTATTCTCACATTGATATGGAAATTTGAACTTTCTTCTAAATCTTCTAAAAAACCACTTGTAAGCAAAGTGTATTTATGAACTAATGAAAGCGGATTTTTATTGCATTTCCCGAGGGTTCATCTTTATGCCGGGATTTATAATCGCGGTGGCATGTACATTAACCCCTGTGATACCGGCTGCCGTACCTTGGGAGCATGAGGGAAAGTGAACTAAGAGTCACAACACAGGAAGGGTTTTGTGGCTGGAAATTGATACCCATTGAGCTGGCATCACCCACCCCCCTATCAGGTCGGTTTTTTTTACCAGACGATGTTGAAAGATTTGCAGGTGTTTGGTGTTGAGAATCCAGTATATTTATATTCAGTTAAATAGCTGAGAGAGAGCTACAGACATGCAAAGACTGTGTACGGTGTTACAGTGTATGTGTATGTGTGTGTGTATGAGTACGGTGTGTTGGGGGGTGATTGTGGGGGCAGTGGGCTTTTTAGAATGACATAAGAATGGAGGATGAGGTATTAGTTACTCTATAATGCAGAAGAAGTGGAGGACAGAGCAAACACCTGCCACATTATTATATGTTATGTTGCACCATCTTAATCTGCAGAGCTGTGGAAGAATAGGGAATTATTCACAAAGAGCTAAACGGTTGAATTGCGGTAGTGCTACATGCTTTGATTTGCACAAGTGCACCTATATTTTTGTCAAAGTGCAGGGGTTTGTGAAGCGAGGGGGTGGCGCTGGAGGAGGAGCCTGGCTGAGGGGAGGAGTTTAAGAGCATTTCATGCAAAGCACAGAGGCACTAAATTTGCATAGATTTGTAAGGAGAGATTTCAGTTTGGAGGAGGGAATTACTGACGTTGGAATATGGGTGTAGATGGAGCATTGTTAGGGGAGCACAGCCGTTTTTCGCTCTATAAAAGGATTTTTGAACAAGTTCAGAGCACATTTTCTGCCTTTCTGCCTTCCAGTCTCAGTTTGGCAGTTGTGCATTTTGGGTGCACTTTTCCCAATGTTAAAAAGAACTTAAAAAGGGGACCCATGTAATTTGACAGCCCCGTGATTTAATTTAAGCCAGAAATGAGGCTAAACGGAGCAGTATTTTAGGTGGAATTTAAAGTGTGGTAATGGAGAGGCAGAAGGTCGGACCTGGGCGTGGCGATTACACGTCTGCACAGTGTGGCTTTCTAAGTATATATATATATATTTTATATGCTATTTGATTGTTTATCTGTTCATTAATTGCAGATCTACAGCACAAGGAGAATTGTGTTCTGAGACTTAACGTTTGTGAAATGTGTCCAAATAATGAACTAATCTCCTTGCAATAAAGCAACATCATTAAATTCTTAGGAAAATATATTATAAAGTTACTTTACAGATATTTAATTTAAGGAGGTGCAGAAGGCGGAGGACGTCAGGACAGATATCACGCAGGTGTCGGAGGAGGTGAGGGAGACGTTGGCCTACAAATTTTCATCACATTTGACATATTACCGAGTTCCTCTATCCAGTGATCTGAACAGATGTACAGAATAACTCATAGCTCCAACGTGCTAAATATTTCAGATGGATTCCTTGACTTGGGGAGTTTAACGAGAACAGAAGAGGATTCTGGGAGAATCTGAAGTCTTTTTATTTTCACTAAGAAGCATTTTTATTTTCCAAGCTCCCAAAGCTTTTATCCATCACCTATTGGGTACTGGTGGGATTGACGTAAGTCTAAGGGGAGAGAAATCATCGCTGACTCAGGAATGGGCACTTTTTAATCATTCTGTAATTCTTCTAATGTGTTTGATGACGGTGACCCCACATTTTAAGCCATTGCCTGAAGATCATTCATTTTCTGAACATTGTCACAACCTTTTGATAAATCCGGTAGGTGCAAATTATTATGTTATGTGAAGACTTTTTCAGGGGCCAGAACTGGACGACTCCAAAGTGCACAATTTTGTACAATCACCAAAGTTAAGGAGGGGGATGTTTTTAGGGAAATAGCGTTAATCTGGTTACTATCTCTTACAGCATCTTTTTCCTGGTGGTGTCAAGGTGCAGTGCTCAGTTCTGTTTTTGCACCCAACGCTATTCAGTAATATGATGGAAGTCCGTTACTTGCCCTGTGATCACCCTGATAGCAACATTTAAGGCTGATCAATTTTTTCTTTTTCCCTTGAATACAAAAAGATTTATACAGGTAAAGACTTTTCCCATTATCTGAGGTGACTGAAACTTTACCTGGACCTCAGATACAAAATAATCTGTCCTTCTATGAACCTGCATTATGTTCTGAGCGGGATTATCAGACTGTCAGACGCAGATCACGGAATGTTGCTCAGACCGCTCACAGTTCATCTATTACTATTTATCTGTCACGGAATTGCAGAGATGGCCGCTAACCGCTATTGGCACAACTGAATAGGGAGGCGCGGAGTCTAACGTAGCCCCCGGTATTCACCAGGGACCCCCGTAAGGGAGTTTGGGCTTAGCTGCAGAGGGTACGCAGGTCGCGGTTCTCCAAGACAGTCACCGGTGTAGCGACAGTAGTAGACAGGCGTAGTCAGGCAATCCAGGTCTGAGCCAACCGAGCGGTGTGGTACACAGGGAGGATCCAGAGAGAAGTCAGGTCAAGCCAAATAGTCAAACCAGCCGGGCAGCGAAGTACCAAAACGAAACACAGGAGAGTAGTCACAGGAAGCCGAGTCAGAACCGAAGAACACTGGATCAGAAGTTCAGGAAGCGCTGGAGCAGGAGTGAACCAATACTCTGGCACTAGACATGTGTCAGAGGCTGCTTTATATACCCTAAGGTGCCTCCTGATAGGGTTAGGGAGATTTTGGCGGTCAGACATGCTGGCTGCAGACAGGTGAGCAGAGATAGCGTCCTGCTCAGGTGCGGGCTGACGTCCGTCAGCCCGGGGGGCACACGCCGCACAGGCGGCCGCATCACATGACACGTGATGCGGCCGCGTCATCAATGATGCGGCCTGCGCAGCCGCATCACAATGATATTACTTCCGGGGAGCGGGCGGCCCTAACAGCCGTGATTCTGAGCGGCCTGGGATGCCCCCCTGCCCCCCGGCCCGCCGGCCCAGCCCGCCCCTGGTCCTGCTGCTAGGCAGCGGGACGCAGCTGCCGAGAAGGTGCAGACGTCTGTCTCCTCCACCAAGTGTCAGTGCGGAGATGGCGCCTGACATTATCTCTATACGAGGATTTGCAACGGTCTATCGGGACTTCATTGGGGCCTGGCAGTTGGTAAATGAGATAGAAGCACAAATTTCTTGTATATCTCACAACTGTCCCGATTTAGACAGGACAGTCCCAATTTTAGGCAGAAATTCCGTTTCTAGGGGACTGGTCAGTGATTCCAATGGAGGAATGTTTTTAGGTAAGAGGGGTATTTGGTGTGTCCTTGTGCCTCAGAAGCTGTAGTCACACACATTCTGGGGTAACACTTTTACTGGATGCGATACTGCAAAATTATTGCTTTTACTCACAATACCCAGGGCAGAACCCAGTGTAAATACAGTCCCCGCACCACTACATCAACGGGACACAAAAATTATTTTGTGATGATTCAATGTCAAAAACATTCTCTTCCCTGTATCTTCCTGTAGATATTCCGTCAGCTCACTTGTCCAGCAGATCTTCACTCCTGCCGTGTGGTCCAGGGTATAACTCACAGGCACTATTCCCCATAGCTAAATTTGGATCAGAGCTGTGTGGCCCATTTGGGCTTTCAGTTCCATTGTGGCCTCCAGAGCAGACGGACAAGCACTACCGTGCCCCCCCCTTCCCCACCCCGTACTGCCGAGACCTATAGAAGCACAAGCTCTGCTCTAGTGGTCTGTCAGATCACAAATACTGTATGATCACAGAAGATAGCTAGAAGGGAATTTAACAAAAAATTAAATAGCGGATCCCAGAACGGAGGTCAAGTGGCAAGGAGGGGGGTGGCACTATGATTTGCTTCACTTTGGCCCTGCCCCTGTGTCATTGCACCAATTGTGCTATTGAGGCCAATTGGGGAGTGGGCTGGATGCTGGCGGATGTCCTGCTCTGTCAGGGGAACTACTGCCCATGTTGGTAGATTAGCCAAACATGGCTGCACCCCCACAATGTTAAATTACACTGTAGAGACTCCACTAAGAGTTAGGTCATCTTTCTTTGTCCCATGTACTCCGCTCCCATCAAGTTCCTGAAAGACATTGGCGATAGTGGTAACAGTTCTGAATCTGTCCTTTAACTGTATGAGACTATTATACTCCATGAGATGGGTCCTGCAGTATCACCGTTCATACATTTTACGCTATACACATATGTACATTGCTGTGTGACTGGACCATACAGCCCACTAAGCACATTTTACCTATGCACTTTGGCTGGACCAATATACAATATGTAGCACTTACCCTCATGTATCAAACTCCCATTGTCCCATAGATTGTAAGCTGTGGGCAGGGCCCTCTTACCTCTCTGTCTGTATTACCCAGTATCGTTTTATTACTGTGTGTGTTCCCAATTGTAAATCGCTACGGATTATGCTGGCGCTATATAAATAAATGTTGTTGATGATATGTAATGTACAATGTAGACAGAGACACACAGCGATATCTGGTAATTGGCTTTGAGACAAAAAGTCACTTTTTTTCATTTTAACTTCTATAATAAATTGAAGAGAACTACATTTAGACCGAGTGGGTCTCCTGATAGTAACAGTGGCCAAGCTGGGTTTTATTTTCGAGGTGTTTATAGCAATCCGCGATCCATTGAAATGACCTCTGCAGTCTCTAGTCCCTGAATACTTTATTATATTGGAGTTTTGTCCATTAAAAAATAACTTTATGTTGATGCACTTAAAAAATGTTAGTTCCCTTCACACATGAAGGATTTTAACGTCACTCTAAAGTCAATTTATAGACAGATCAGTTGCAGATAAACAGGAAAAACTCAAGGGACATGAATCTATATTCCTGCATGGTCAGTTCTGTTACAAAACCTTGTGTTCTCATTGAAAATCACTAGCTTTGTAATATGTCAATTACATAAAATCTGTTAAGCAGTCCCTGTGTACATTTTCCTCTCCATCCTTCCAAAAGTGTTCATTTTCAAGCTGATCGCCACCTGGCACTGAGACCGCGCTGGCAGCAGCGATGAAAGTCAGGCGGAGGAGACACGCTGCAAATCTGTGTCTCTGTCTCTGCACTGACATATAGGAGCTGAGGGCGTTCTGCAATTATTGATCACAGCGTAAAAAGACTATGGGCTTGATTTACTAAACGGCGGGTTTGAAAAAGTGGAGATGTTGCCTATAGCAACCGATCAGATTCTAGCTGTCATTTTGTAGAATGTACTAAATAAATGACAGCTAGAAACTGGTTGCTATAGGCAACATCCCCACTTTTTCAAACCTGCAGTTTAGTAAATATACCCCTGTGGGTTAATTCAGGGATCTGACTTTGTAAAGGTGCTGGTATTAGCCCTGTGGTATATGTTTGGTGGTCTATACTCAAATGCTGTCACTGATATGGTAAGAAATGCATAAGTAACCATCCGGATACTGATATGTGTACCATATAAATGAACACTGCAGTGTCGTACAGTTTTGTGGTACAGTCCTTCAAGGATTTCTTTTCTATAGGTCGTCGTCCTTGTTACTAAGTCTTCCGTCTTCTTCTCTTTTCTTGTCTGATGTTCTCGGTCCTATGGAACGGATACAAACTGATCGTGAAGGATGTAATATAAGTTTTCAAGAATAACACTTACATTTGAAACAATCACGTAAGTGTGTCGAATCTCCACAACTGAGGTTCTCTTCTGTCGCTACTAGTGCGCCTCTGTTCCACTTATTGTTTGTTTCCATAAAGGTAAAATCAGAGAGAAAGATGGCAAAACATAGTGAAGTATATTCAATAAATTACTTTATTCCACCATAAAATGCAATTACACTCTGATTAAAAGTATATTCACATGTAATCTCATAGCAGTGCCCAGTGTTCTCTCCCCGGAATTAATTGTGTCCGTGGTAGTATCCTGCTGCGTTCCTTTCAGATGCTGCATTAGGGTGTGCTCCGGTTTCCGGGTTGGGAGTTACTGAGCTACGGTAGCCTGTAAGGGTCAGGTTTCTGTTAGAACCCAACGCGTTTTGTTGTTACCGACTTCATCAGTGAATGTTCATTCGTGTACATCGAGTTATTAAATACTCTCAGTGGGCGTTATTAATAATAACATGCTCAAACTATATCATTGGGATTTACATTTGACATTTAGATTTCCATTGGTCGTATACATCAGGGGATTGCTGTCACTTCTAATTGTCAATTACAATATGGTGGGGAACATTTCCTCACTTACTATTATGACCAGTGTGTGTCCCCAATTAATCAAAATAGATACATACAGATGAATGCAATATTGACGTTAACAATGTTCCTCATCACTACCGTACTAGTAACATGTCGTAATGGTTTATGTCTCATACATACGTTACTGAGACCCAATATAGAAATTTTACATAAATCCTGTTTGGCATTTACAGTAATACGGTGCTATGTATATTGAAACATGCAGAATATAGGTAAACTAGCATCACTGTGGTCATCGGCAAACCAAGGGGGGGTGTTTCCTAGTGTCTAGAAACCCCCCCCAGCATGGGGCACTGTATGCTTGAGGAGGCTTGCTCCGTGTATATGATGGGGATAGGAATTGCCTGTGTATATGATAGGAAGAGTTGGAGAGCAGATAAGCACTGTCTAATATTGTAGCCACGCCCCAATGCATGCTGGTCACGCCCACTGGTGGCGTGGTGGGGAAACCCCTCTCTACAAATCCTGCGTTTGCCCCTGGTGGTATACATATGTTTGAGTTGCATTATGTGGTTAGTACAACACACAAATGCCTATAATTTCTTGCCCTTACCCTCAATAGGGAGGTGTAGATATTGTTACCTATAGTTGGGCAAGATGTACAATAATCACATGATCCCTCCAGGGCCTTCCTATACAACGTAGTGCTGTCTACCTATATGTTCTCGCTCTATATAATAAATAATGTACCTGTTCTTAAACGGACTGTAACAATAATCAGGTAGAAGTGAATTCCAAGTTCCTATTGTTGTGTAAATCAAATGAGAGATCTCAGCAAGTTACTTCCCAAATCTCAGACAATTGTTATAAATATATTACTGTTTTGAATCCCATCCTCCCCACTAATATGGGTATAATCCATGCTCCAATTAAAATTAAATATTACTTTAAGAAGTCAAAATCTGAATATATCACTAACGGTCTCAGAAGATCACACTATGAATATTTTGATACAATAAGACATCAATAAACTGAGGTCTCTGTTACATATTGCTGGTAACACTGACTCCTCCCCTGTACACAAATACCACAAACCTGGAGATGATGTAGCTACATTGTAACTCTTGGACTAGATACATATTTGCTTTTTTAACTCATTGATTTATTAAAGTAATTCACCAATCTGTGAGTCAGATGGGAAGAATAATGTGAGGTGATGTAGTGTAGGAACAAGAGATCTACTGACGTAGAGTAATATTAAAGCCGCTCATTGAACAATTATTAGCAGAATCGTTACTATATTATGCATAAAACATAATCTATTGTGAGTTTCAGTTAGAGATGAGCTAAATTGCTCCAAAATCACACTGATGGGACGTTTTGTATTTGTCAGTTTGCATTTTGCAGATTTTATTATTTATACAGAGTTGGGACGATGGTCGTCAGTTTATTTTGCTGCATGACGTGATAGTGTTAGAAGCAAATATTCCATGGAGCAGGTCTGACAATTTTTCTCACCTCTATCAGCAATAAAAGGAGACACTTTGAGTGCTATGAGTTGATAAATGAACCTTTTTCCACCTCTTCACCCGCTCCTCTGGCCGGGGGCATTCTGCCAACTCTGAGAATCTTATCACTGTGTCTGGAACAGACCCCGTCACTATCAGAGGGTTCTAATTACCGTTCTGCCATTACCCTCACTGAGCACTTTCTGCTGTTTCCCCTCCATGTTGTTTCGCAGTAGGACCTTGGTTATCCATTCAATCTCATCTGAAATCACTTGTGAATAACTTCACTGCCCAGGAATGTGCATAGGATGATTTATGAGCTGTGTTAGTTGGTTAAGCCGCACGTTTAAAGTGGTTCTCAATATAAGGTTCATCCCCATTTTGCTCCAGGCGAGGATTAAAACACCTCTGTCCAACTTTCTTACTGTGTCCCAATCTGCAGCTGTTTCAGCACCTTTAGATCTCGCTGCAGTCTCAGGGTATCGTCTTGTTGGGGCGTATTCTCTACGCTGTGTTCTCGCCTTGTATCATTTTCGCTCACAGAAATGTTTCAGCTCAGCTTCCTTGCTCAATCCAACTTGTCATATTCTTTTTTCGATCAATCATCGCACGTTGGCAACACTGGTATTTGAACAGCGTCCTCCAGAAAGTCTCTTATTGCTTTTTTACTAAGCCACGGAAAAACTTTAACATTAGCATTTAGTTCACAAAAATAAAGTAAAACAGCTACTCAGCTTTACTGAAACATCTGCACCGATCAGTAAGTTCAGTCAAGGTTCTCCCCAGAGTAAAACACAGAGGATAAATATCACATCTGGAGCGTAATATTGTTGATGTATTTACCAGCAGTGACAGATATGACACAGGTGGAGGTTAGACCACTTGTAGCTACTATAGAGCACACAGTTTAATATTAGCCAGCATGCACAGTTCCAAACATTAATATTTTACAACTTTGAGAAAAGGCTTCTTTAACTCCCAAAAATAAAGTGAATAATAGCTTCTATATAATGGAGAGTGCCGCTTGTTTTTTCAGCCTTCTATAGGTATTCAAGGGTAACGATTCAGGGTTGGCACTTTTAATACAAATCCAGTACGCTCTGTCTGGGTATCTATCATGTGAGACTAGGCAGACGGAAAACCTGGGGAGAATTGTTCACAGCCCGTCAGATATATTATTTTATTCATGTTCTTTGCTATTAAAATATGTTCTCTTCCCATGTGTGTTATTGTTGGTTGGTCGGAGTTTTTCGCTTATTGATCAAATTTAAGACAGGAAGGCGGGAATACGGATCGTGTGCAGGATGTGTATGGGGATAACAAATACTAGTGCATTAAAAATGTGTTTATGACTCTAGGAATATTAAAAGGGAAGCAAAAAACATATTTAAAGGTGACATAGCCATCTGACCAATGGAGTCTTTGTCCACATTTGTGAAAATGCTTCTATTCCAATAGAGCCAGCCAAAATTGCTTCAGTGTGGGCCCACACCCCAGACAGGTGGGTTATTTAAACCCGTCCAAACTAAGGTATTACTAACACGGAACCTGAATGGAGAAGGCCAGCGTGTGGGCAGCACGGTGGCTCAGTGGTTAGCACTTCCGCCTCACAGCGCTGGGGTCATGAGTTCAATTCCTGACCATGGCCTTATCTGTGAGGAGTTTGTATGTTCTCCCTGTGTTTGCGTGGGTTTCCTCCGGGTGCTCCGGTTTCCTCCCACACTCCAAAAAACATACTAGTAGGTTAATTGACTGCTATTAAATTGACACTAGTCTGTCTTGCTCTGTCTGTGTGTCTAAGTTAGGGAATTTAGACTGTAAGCTCCAATGGGGCAGGGACTGATGTGAATGAGTTCTCTGTACAGCGCTGCAGAATCAGTGGCGCTATATAAATAAAAAGCGAGGATGATGATTGTCCAATCAGACCTAACACCCACGTACGCAGCCCAGTTCAATGTTCCTCTGTTTGTGAGCAGGTAATTGTAGAGGGATGAGTGAGACTGTTGTAGTATTTATAGGTGGGCAATACTGAGAGCGAAGTTGTCCAAACACCCCCTTCTATGTCAGGAAATGGGGTGACACTGTACTTATTACCACTTATAATTGTTACATTCATAATAAGGTTCCCACAAATCTCCTTTCAATAAATCTCCCATTAAGAATAAAAATGTCACTTCTGTCGCACATATTTCATGCAGAGACAGGTCCCACTCCCCCAAAGTTCTCCCTTTGGGTAGCGACGTTTTTACAGCCCCTCTGTCATCCAAAGTTTTGGCAGATGTTAGTAAGAGTCCTATAACACCCCCCAGTGTGCTCAGAAAAGCCACAATCATAGGTTCCGGTTTCTTTCTAGGTTACTGAGAACACATGAAAAGTAAAGTAC
Organism: Mixophyes fleayi; assembly: GCF_038048845.1. Taxonomy (NCBI): domain Eukaryota; kingdom Metazoa; phylum Chordata; class Amphibia; order Anura; family Limnodynastidae; genus Mixophyes; species Mixophyes fleayi. The sequence goes on along the minus strand of NC_134413.1, from coordinate 2,019,415 downwards.
ATTGCTGAGGTCTCAACAAGTTTCAAAGTTACTCTGACATTTATGACTGGTGAGGGGGGGTCCCCGCTGGCTCCTTCATCATGTTCTGTAAACAGAGACCCCAATTGTGCTCCTGTTTATTGGGTGGCTTGTAAGAAATGAATGTATTTTCTGCTGCCTGGGGCTTATAGTCCACATAGATCAGTCATTAAATCTGGTCACTAAATCATAATATCTTCATCCATTCTGCAGCTAATCTATTTCCCGATGATCTCCTTATACCTAGGAAAATAGACACTTCATAGACCAGCAAATAATATGCTGACATTATTTTTATTTGTTTACCATATATGTAATATAAATATATATATAAGAAACATTCTCTCTATTTGGTGCATGTTTTACATGTGGTTTATATGCATTTAGAAATACATTAATTCTTTGTTTTTAACATAAGACAAACCCGGCCAAACATGTGTGAACAAAGCCCATATAACCACTAGTGGGTATGACCACAATGTGCTTCCATTGAGAGGAATGGAATTTTTCAACTGAGTTAAACGCACATTAATAACACAATCGGTATTGAATAGAACGGGTTTGAAGCTCACATCTATCTGTACGTGATCTGAAACGTAATAAACTTATAACATAGATTAAAGATGCTGCTGATATCAAACCATCTAATTAACTTCTAGTAGATGATAAGTAGGTAATTGAATCTTGAAAATATATTTACATTTTGGTAAAGTGTGTGTGTGTGTGTGTGTGTGTGTGTGTGTGTGTGTGTGTCTGTGTGTGTGTGTGTGTGTGTTGGGGAATTTAGACTGTAAGCTCCAATGGGGCAGGGACTGATGTGAGTGAGTTCTCTGTACAGCGCTGCGGAATTAGTGGCGCTATATAAATAACCGATGATGAAAGTGCTTGTCACTGTTCCACATCACATATTTATACATCATATTAGAGAACTAGGTTAAAACACGGAAAAGGGAAACATATTTTGAATGGTTTATTTTTGTCACCCCTGAGATCAACATTGGGCCCTGTCCTCGTTGTTCTTTCTGCAAGTGATCTTGTAGCTGTCCTAGAAAGTTGCTTCTTGATCAACACAATGTCGGGATCAATTAATAAGTCACTTAATAAAGACCTTTGTTCTTTAGCTGTTCTCCATAACTGACAGCGAGAACCTGATTGGTTGCTATGGGCGACACCTCCACTATTACTTTTTAGAAGGTTTCATAAATCTACCCTCTAAGTTTGTTTTATTTCGAATGGCTTAATTAGTAATGTGCTTTTAGCAGTGATATCTAATGTAGCCTCATTTACTGCTGAGTGTGAGGTGCAAATGATTAATTAGAAAAAAAATTCTGGCATGTAGGAACAAGTTACAGCAATGCGACAACCTGTGCGTATACCATTCTGGAGATCAGCCAGAAACAGACAACAGATGTGCTGTGTTTTCGTTTTTATTCCATAAAAAAACCCATCTAAATATGTTATATTAAATCGTCTAGTGACACCTGATGGTAATGACTATCGCATCCGCATAATTAACACAGCTAGTTATAAGAACCCTCCCACCCAAGTGCCTCTAGTTGTCACATCCGTGTCCTGACCAATCCGCTAAGCTCTCTACTCGGACGTGGTGAGATAGCGGATTCTACACTTTGGTAGTGCCGGAGATATTTACCTGGAGTAGAGGTGCAAAAAACTGCCAGCTGGGAGCCAAAGTGGGTTTTTGGTAGAGATGGGCGGGTCTGGTTCCCCGAGAACCGAACCCACCCGAACTTTGGGTATCTGAGTACCGAGCTGAGCAGCTTGGTACTCTCCCGCCCGTTCCGAATCCAAATCGAGGCCGAACGTCATTGTGACGTCGTCGGGGCTCGGTTCTCGCGATACTTCAACATTATAAATACACGCCTCCACAGCAATCCATCGCCATTTGACAGAGGGAGAGAGCAGGGTGTAGTCATAGGCTGATTAGAGCATAGACAGAGAATCCAATATTCTTCTTGCAATTGCTCTAACAAAAATCGCTAGAGAAGAGAGGAGGATAGAGGTTTATTATTTTTTGTTAATATTTGGCACTCCCCAGTGCTTTTGGGGTGTCCCCCATAATTGTGCATAAATATTTCTGGCTGTTAAAAGTCATATCTGTCAGCAGTATCTACCAACTAATTGTTAGCACTCCTCAGTGCTTTTGGGGTGTCCCCCATAATTGTGCATAAATATTTCTGGCTGTCAAAAGTCATATCTGTCAGCAGTATCTACCAACTAATTTTTAGCACTCCTCAGTGCTTTTGGGGTGTCCCCCATAATTGTGCATAAATATTTCTGGCTGTCAAAAGTCATATCTGTCAGCAGTATCTACCAAATAATTTTTAGCACTCCTCTGTGCTTTTGGGGTGTCCCCCATAATTGTGCATAAATATTTCTGGCTGTCAAAAGTCATATCTGTCAGCAGTATTTACCAATTAATTTTTAGCACTCCCCAGTGCTTTTGGGGTGTCCTCCCTAATTGTGCATAAATATTTCTGGCTGTCAAAAGTCATATCTGTCAGCAGTATCTACCAAATAATTTTTAGCACTCCTCAGTGCTTTTGGGGTGTCCCCCATAATTGTGCATAAATATTTCTGGCTGTCAAAAGTCATATCTGTCAGCAGTATCTACCAAATAATTTTTAGCACTCCTCAGTGCTTTTGGGGTGTCCCCCATAATTGTGCATAAATATTTCTGGCTGTCAAAAGTAATATCTGTCAGCAGTATTTACCAATTAATTTTTAGCACTCCCCAGTGCTTTTGGGGTGTCCTCCCTAATTGTGCATAAATATTTCTGGCTGTCAAAAGTCATATCTGTCAGCAGTATCTACCAACTAATTTTTAGCACTCCCCAGTGCTTTGCGCTCAGAATGGATTCAAAGCAGTCCACATATGATCAGAATGAGCAACCAGGTTCTGTCACCAGTCCTGATGTTAGTGTTCCCAGTACGTCATCTGGCCAAGGCGATGTCAAACAACAGAGTGTTTCCAAATTAGTGCAAAAACCAAAAACCCCAAATTTTTTTACTGTATTGAAGCGAAAAAGAAGTGTAACTGAGCAAAAGTTAAGTGCCGATAAAAAAAAAATTGCAAGCATGCCATTCTACACACGCAGTGGCAAAGAGAGAATGAGGTCTTTACCTTTGGCTAATAGTGGCAGATCCCAAAAAGTTACAGAGCCTACAATTGGTGCACAACTACTGTTACGTGTCAAAGCCGAGCTGCAAGATAACAGTAAGGCATTAGAGGATAATGTTTGCTCTGAATCAGAAATGACACCAATCCCTGTGGAGAGTCCATCCAACAGTGGGATGTCTAATCGTGACCATTCTGTTAGTGTACCCATAAAGAAGGGCCCTTTCAGCAGTTCTGCTGATGTGTGCCTGAACAGCCCGAGTGTAGCCGGTGATACACCAAGTGAGGATGACACTTTGGAAATAGAAGAGGATGAGGGGGAGATTTGTGGAGGTGACGAGGGCGCTAATGAGGATGTTGATGATTATGATGCAGACAGATACCAAATTGCCTTTCTCAATTTCTATTTATATTCTAGATTATATAACGGCTGAATAGTTTTCTATTTTACTCCTAGTGGAGAGGGGATCTGATGCAGACAGATACCAAACTGCCTTTGTCCATTTCTTTCTATATTCAAATTTCTAGTTCTACAGTCTATGCAGGCTGCTTTTTTTTCTATTTTACTACAAGTGGATGGGAGGGGGGGGGGTCTGATGCAGACAGATACCAAACTGCCTTTGTCCATTTCTTTGTATATTCAAATTTCTAGTTCCACAGTCTGTGCAGGCTGCTTTTTTTATATTCAACTACAAGTGGAGGGGGGCATAGATAGCCACCAAACTACTGTGGTCCATTTAATTTTACTTTCTAGTACCACAGTCTGTGCAGGCTGCTTTTTTTAATATTCAACTACAAGTGGAGGGCGGGGGGGGGGGGGGCATAGATAGCCACCAAACTACCGTGGTCCATTTAATTTTACTTCCTAGTTCCACAGTCTGTGCAGGCTGCTTTTTTTAATATTCAACTACAAGTGGAGGGTAAAAAGACGATGGCTACATTGCCAATAATCAAAGATAGAGGAGGTAGACAACCAGGTTTGTCTGTATTATTTGCAGACAAGTGTTCGAATTAAGGACGGCCTACCAGGGATTAAACTGTTTTTTTCATAATTTATTAGCTTTAGAATTACCTCACTTATCTAAGAAACTGGTGGAGCACTAAATTAGGCTATTTTAGACCAAAAAAATTGTATTTTTTTCAAAAATAGCAAAACAAAACCAAACAAAACCAAAACCAAAACCAAAACACGCAAGGGCGGTTTTGCAAAACCAAAACCGAAACCAAAACACGAAGGTAATACAGATCCAAAACCGAATCCAAAACCAAAACACAGGGGTCAGTGACCATCTCTAGTTTTTGGGTCCCCAGATTACCAAATATCTAACAAATTCTACAGGGAATGGCCTATTTCAGACACATTCATAGTTCTGGCAATAATTATACCACAAGACCTCTAATAATAATCACACCAAATCAAATAATAAAATAGGAAATACAGTGTAATGTGAAATTTAGTTAGGACAATTATTATTAGTAGTAGGATAAGTAATATTATCATTAATAATAATAATTGTATGATTATTATTAATATTAATAGTAGCAGTATTATTATTATTATTATTATTTATTATTATTATTATTATTATTATTATTATTCCTACTTTATAGTCCTGGTGGAAATAGCTGATCAAGAAGCATAAACGAAACATAAAAATAAATTTCTTATAAAAGTATTTGTAGATTTAGTTCTGGATCTGCGCTGGTACAATATAAATGAAAGTAAAAGTGGTTCTGTTTAGGCACCTCCCCTCCTCCCACAGAGAGACCGCGGGACCAGCTGTCGCCGTTAGCTTTCACATTGGAGAAAAAAAGAGGGGCGCACGTGGAATTGTAGTAAAGGGTTAAATTATTTAATTAACAACATGTGTCAGGGATGTGGACCCAAACTACAATATATTTAGTTCTGCAACGTTCGGCTGAAACCACTAAAAATAATGACATGTCCTTGTGCATCACACGCGTGTGCAAGCTCTTACATGGATGTAAAGAGAAAATACTCCATGTTTCCAGCTACTTCCAGCTGGTAAAAGTGAAGTTAAATGTCACGGCAGTGGCCCCTTGGTTGTGGACGGTACAGACCGGTTCTGCGTTCAGGAAGTTTCCTGCGTTCAGTGCTGGGATATGAAATGTTCTATTTAAATTCTGAGTAAATATTTTCTCAGCCCACATAACATATGCCAGATCCAATGACACACGCTCCTCTCGCTGCCAGACACGGACAAGGTTTTGTTTGAATCTTTTACAGACAAATCTACAACCCACTAATTTTGTCTGATTTTTCTGATTCTCAGTTTCCATCATCACAAAATATTTTTTTTGTAAGTTTTGTGGATTTTAGTCGGAAATATTTTCTGTAGAAATGTTACAGTTTGGTGCCGTGACGTGTATGGCGCTAAAGGCCGCAGCCTACGGCGCTTTACTATACAAAATAAAGTCCTGTTTTATTGCCCCAGACTCTCTGATTTTACCCCCACACTTCTGTTAGATTCATCAGGATAGAGCTTTGGGTGACTTCACTCTTCCTATCGTTTCATCCTCAGATTTGGGAGATTACTGAAGGTGATTTATTGTATTATATTAAATGAGAATTGTACCTACAAAGTGCATTTGATATTTATTACAAACATCCCTTAATAATTTGTTCAGCTTGTCATATGGACAAGAAGATGATCATGAATATATGAAAATATGTTATAAAATACCTCCCATTAAACTTGAGGAGTCATTTATTTTTATGTCATTCAGTAGTCCAATTTAAAAAAAACAAAACACTTAAAGGGCATCAGCCAGCAGCGAACTGCTGCAGGGCCCCATAACTTATCTGTGCAGGGAACCCAGTATGCAGCTGTAACTTCTCGGGGCCCCCCCACTCTGCTCTGGAAAGAGAGGGGCCCTGTACTTGACAGGCAGAGCCAACACATTCATCGCTCAGAGAGGCCTCTGTTCTCATGGAAAACTTGGAAGGGGGGGGGGGGAGAGCAGCAGGGGTCTCCATGGGGACCTTAGACGAAGAGAGCACTGGCATTGTCGGGCCCCTCTCAGCACTGGGCCCCATAGCAGCCCAAATCCACCACTGTCTTCTACTGACGCATTTGGGAGGTTTGCAGGGACCCCGTCATCTGAGAATACTCACCTCAGCAGAGCTGCAACACTTCTCTGGCACTAACTTCACTTTAGATACAAAGTATCGAACAACACATCTTACTATATACAGCTACAAAACATTAGATGGGACTAATCGCATATAATATATAGAGCTGTATCTTTTATGAATGGAGGAGCTGATCGGTCCTCTAGGGAAACAACATGTAGATTATGTATGTTCATCACACGACAAGAGAGGCCCATGTTAAGGAAAGATGACAGAGCATTTTAAATTTAATAACAGGACAGTTGGGAAGTATAAATGTTATTTTGCTTCCAACTTACCTATTTTTCTGTTGCATATTTATTTTCCACAGAGAAAGAAGTTGCTAGTATGTATCACATCCCGGCTTGTCTTGCATGTTATTCAGGAAACAGAAGGCAGAGCGGGCACCTTAAGGGGTAGGAGGGAGATGAGATGGGTGAAGTAATCATTGGACTGTGCTAATGTAACTTCCTCAGATATATCTGTTCAATGGTCGGACGGATTGGCCATTTGGAACCATTTATGGGCAACTGCTGTATAGGGAGGCTGCAATAGGGATCTTTGTCAGAACATTATGAGACAAATTTTATTGAACTCTTTTGAAGACCTGTAAAGACTGGTTCCTCACCCAGGTGACCTACGGCATTGTCACGTAGCCGTTAAGAACATGTTATACTGCAGATTGGTTGTGTCGCCATCTTCAATTCATGTCCATCTATGAACGGGCATCGCATCTTGTGCCACACACAGCAGAGACAGACTCTGAAATCTGAGATCTACGTGTGATATTCAATTGCAATAAATAGAGAGAGTACAGACCTAACAAAGTTTTGTGTCTGAGATTCTGTTCCCGGACAGGTGACATTTCTGTGTTTATTATATAGAACTGGAGCACAGAAAATGTGTCCCAAATGCCTGGTTACATCCCTCAATAATACAGTGTAGCGAAGAGTAATATTGTTTTCCTGTCACTGCCATCCATTTCCCTGACATGTAAAGTGACCCCGGTAAGAGGCTGTGGACAGGCAGCTGGTA